>NC_136424.1:106185000-106410000 GCF_052625555.1 Lactuca saligna
AATGAATTCTACCTATGTCAAACATATTGGCAATAACATTATCCTTGGATTGAGCTTTGTTTTCTTTAACCAAGTCCATAACTTTTTGATGAGATGCAGTTTCCATGGGATGAATCACCTTTCTATGGAGGTTTTGATGTTACTGATGGTCCTTAAGGAGTTTGTTCATCAATGGAATAATATGTTGTAGACTGGTTCATTTAAAACCGTCTTCCAAAGAGTGCTGATATTTTTTTTAGCAACGACCGGAACTAGTGTGGCTTGTAGTAAAAAAGAAAGTAAACCCCGTCTTTTGGCAAAGCACGAACATGTCTTTTAGTTATAAATAAGATAATTATTTTAGATGTATTTAACATACTGATACTTTAAACGAATGCATATATTTATTTTATTATATATATTATGAATGAAATTATTTACTTAAACATTGTTTCTTTTATTAATATCACATTTAATTTGAGTAATTTTATACGAATTATTTATTTAGTTGTATTTATTTAACAATTCTAACAAAAAGATTTTAAATAAACTTGTTTAAATCCATTAAACTGAAGATATATTTACAAATGAAAAAAAAAAAAATTTAGAATATTATTTTTGGTGTAAAAATAAAATATAAAATAAAATAGAGTTGAAGATGAATTACTTTAAATTTTATTGTTTACTCTAAAATAGAATAAAAAACAGCTTGTAGTTGAAAATGATCAACCATCTATCAACTTTACATTTTTATGCCATTTCTATAACTCTTTAAAGTCATGCCATTTGTAACTTTTACTTTGTATTATATGAATGACTCCGTACACAAAGACAAATAAGATAGATTGTGGTTTGGATATCCAGATTCTAAATTGATATTTCGACTGTATGTCTGAGTATTACGAATTAAATGTCTAGTGACATTAAAATCATCAATATAATAAATGTTTTTTTAAAAATAAAATGTTTTATTGCTGCTTTAAATTTTATATGGTAAAGAGCCGTATAATTGTGAATTGTATTCTATTATAAAATAGGTTACAATAGATTTGTATGTATAGAGAGAGATAAGTATAAATCTTAGATAGACTCTATTCTAAAATAATTACAATAGTGTCTAATACCCCCTCAAGGACCGGGTATGATTTGCAACTTCAATCTTAGAAAAAGAAATATCAGACCGGTTTACTATGTATTATATATGTTCGTTGTAATTATACAATACAAAAATGGATGCATTACAGTTGTAGGGCATAGATATGGGACATTACTAATAGTTCGACTGTATGTCTGAGTATTACGAATTAAATGTCTAGTGACATTAAAATCACCAACATAATATAAGTTTTTTTTAAAATAATATGTTTTCTTATTGCTTTAAATTTTATGTGGTAAAGAGTCGTATAATTGTGAATTGTATTGTATTGTAAAATAGGTTACAATAGATCTGTCTCTATAGAGAGAGATAAGTATAAATCTTAGATAGACTCTACTCTAAAATAATTACAATAGTGTCTAATACCCCCTCAAGGACCGGGTATGATTTGCAACTTCAATCTTAGAAAAAGAAATCTCAGACCGGTTTACTATGTATTATATATGTTCGTTGTAATTATACAATACAAAAATGGATGAATTACAATTGTAGGGCATAGATATGGGACATTACTAATAGTTCGATTGTATGTCTGAGTATTACGAATTAAATGTCTAGTGACATTAAAATCACCAACATAATATAAGTTTTTTAAAAATAATATGTTTTATTATTGCTTTAAATTTTATGTGGTAAAGAGCTGTATAATTGTGAATTGTATTGTATTGTAAAATAGGTTACAATAGATCTGTCTGTATAGAGAGAGATAAGTATAAATCTTAGATAGACTCTACTCTAAAATAATTACAATAGTGTCTCATACCCCCTCAAGGACCAGGTATGATTTGCAACTTCAATCTTAGAAAAAGAAATCTCAGACCGGTTTACTATATATTATATATGTTCGTTGTAATTATACAATACAAAAATGGATGCATTACAGTTGTAGGGCATAGATATGGGACATTAGTAATAGTTCGACTGTATGTCTGAGTATTACGAATTAAATGTCTAGTGACATTAAAATCACCAACATAATATAAGTTTTTTTAAAATTAATATGTTTTATTATTGCTTTAAATTTTATGTGGTAAAGAGCCGTATAATTGTGAATTGTATTCTATTGTAAAATAGGTTACAATAGATCTGTCTGTATAGAGAGAGAGATAAGTATAAATCTTAGATAGACTCTACTCTAAAATAATTACAATAGTGTCTAATACTCCCTCAAGGATCGGGTATGATTTGCTACTTCAATCTTAGAAAAAGAAATCTTAGACCGGTTTACTATGTATTATATATGTTCGTTGTAATTATACAATACAAAAATGGATGCATTACGGTTGTAGGGCATAGATATGGGACATTATTAATTCATTTCGTTTGGGACATGATTTTTTTTAGACTAATCCAAAAACGAAAACTATAATGAAATAACTTCTTGGATCTTAGGTTTTATTGCAAAAGTCTACGAAATTAGATTACAGCAAAACCGTTGCTACAACCCTAACTTCTATGTATACATAGAACTCAATATTATCTATAAGGATGCAAAAAAAACAAAATCATATATGTTGGTGTGAATGTAAAACTAACCTACAATAACATTGGTATATAAGTGTTATGTTCTTAAAGTTTTGATGTATGTTAAAGAAACTTTACATAGAATGACATGACTGGGACAATTAGAAGATTACGACATACGATTGAAGCAAAAATAAAATCAAATGCGACCTCATTATACATGCCATGAAGCCTAGCTAAGCAAAATGATACATGAATTAAAATGATTTTGATCTTGAAAACTAATATAAGTTTGATACATGAATTAAATTGATTTTGATCTTGAAAACTAATATAAGTTCAAAGTATTTGTTTAAATATATGAGAAATAAAAACCCCTAAATAAAAATAGATGATTAATGAAAAAAAAACTAATCTATTAAATTGAATAAAAAAATTACCCCAAAATTAAAAAGAGTAAGGTTCTATAACATCAACTACATCCCAATATTATTGGCACAAAACGTACAAGTAAAACATACATTAAACAACATATGCTTTTTTGCATGGACAGGTGTTTATATATTTTGCATTATTCTATACACAAGTAACAATTACTTGATGACACAAACCCAATTACACACAACCTTAAAACAAACAGAATATTAAATTTTATAAATCTGATCTCACCCTCAAGAAAACGATGAAATTTGCTTATTTTCAATCACCACCACCTCCATAACCAGACCCATATCCACTTCCTTCGCCTGAACCCTCACCAGACCCACCTCCACCTCCACGTCCACCGCCTCCACCACCACCTCCCCCTCTTCCTCCTCCACCACCCCGACCTCCTGAACCAGATCCAGCATGAGAACCAGCAGATGAACCTGCTTCTGATCCACCTCCTCCAGATCCGGAACTAGAACTAGAACTAGAACTAGAGCTGGAGGAGCTGGATGAAGAGCTAGACCCAGATCCCGCACCTGCACCAGACCCTGAACCACCTCCTCCCAATCCAATTCCAATTCCAATTCCAGCACCAATACCTACCCCACCCAAATTCAATCCCAAGTCCTTTCTTGCCACACGACTCTCGGAAAACATGACCAAAGTGGAAAGCACAAGTAAACTAGCCAGACTTAGTGCCTTCATTTTCGACATATTTGAAGCCCACTAATCAAGTCCTTGTTTACGATGAATTTTTTTTTGTTTCTGATTAGCTTAATGCTGGGATAGTCAGTATTGAGTGTGCGAGAATGGAAGGAAAACATGGGTGTATTTATAGTTGATCTGGGTGGGTTGGTGAATAATAGAACTAAACAAAGTGAAGTGACTGACACATGGGTTTCTGATTAGCATATTGTTTGCTCAATGCTAGTGAATTAAAAAATTGTGAATAATGAACCAAAGTGAGTGATAAACATATGGATTTATGATTAATATATTGTTTGTTGAATGATAGTGAAGGACAAAATTTCCAGCCCCACTAGCTTGTTGAATTTTTAAGTACCCATTTTGTTATCAAATTATAAAAACAACACCAAAACCATAATGATTAGTTGCAGTTTCTCATATGAATATTCCCCACGTTTCGAATTGTGTTTTTTAACCTTGAAAGTTATTGAAGTGTGAGAGAAACAAAGATTTGTGGTTGAGGAAGGGTGTGGCATGAAGGTGGAGCTCCATATGGTGGCATGTCTATCATCATTCTCATTGTTGCGCAACCCACAATCTTCCACTTATCTTAAAATCTGGAACTCCTCGGTTTTATATATATATATATATATATATATATATATATATATATATATATATATATATATATATATATATATATATATATATATATATATATATATATATATATATATATTATTATTATTATTATTATTAGCCGATGAATATTTATCTATAGGTATATTTATATAATGTATGATAAATTTAAAAGCTATTGTTGTAACAAACATTAAAAGTAGTTAGAATCATTGTTGTCAAAATCGCGATCCTAATCGTAAAATCGTACGATCCTACGATCCTAGGTATGAAAAACGATCCGGATCGTAAAAGGATCGTATTTGGGGTAGGAACGCAGGTAGGATCGTAAGATCGTAGGTAGGATCGTAGGATCAAGATCCGATCCTACCTTCCCTTGATTTTTTTTTTTTTTTTTTGCAAATGATTTTTTTTTTACAATTTTATGTTTTTTACCCTTTACCAATTTACCATTTATCATTTTGAATTGTTGCTTATGACTAATATTTTGAAGTTTTTATAATTTTTGAATGAAAAACTGAATGTTGAAATATTTTGCATGATTAAAAATTATAAATTAAAATTATATTTTATTTTGTGGGATCTTATGATCCTGATCCCGATCTTGCAAACCCAAAAACGATTCTAGGTAGGATCCTGATCTTGACAACCTTGGTTAGAATATATATATATATATATATATATATATATATATATATATATATATATATATATATATATATATATATATATATATATAGAGAGAGAGAGAGAGAGAGAGGAAGAGAGAGAGAGAGAGAGAGAGAAAGAGATGGGTTCAAATGATTTTGGCAACTATTGTGTGCTTAAATGCACCAATGAGAATTCAAGAAATAACAAATAATTAAATAAATCGTAATTTGAACCTTTTATACTTTTAATTAAAGAAATCATTTAATTGAAATCCTGCAATTAAGGAAATAAAGTAAATATATTTGACCTAGTCATGTTTGGTAGAACACATTCATCATTGGCATCAATATCATCACTATCACCGCATTGTCTTCTATGATTTTTCGACGACATTGTCTTCTTCAATTCCGGTGTCGGCGAGTCCGCCTCCGCCATAGCCGATGCCAACTGGTCCTCTCCTCCAGAGCACACGCCGACTGATTTTCTAGAACATCATAGCAGCCGATTTCTAGATTCTTGTAAGTTATCGACTCTAATGCAAATCAGGAAAAAGTGTGGGCTTGTTTTCTTAAATACATACGCACGATCTTGAGATCGAGTGTTGAAGGAGAGAGGCAATAATTTTCTTCCTTACCTTCTTTACTGATTCTTCCTTCTTGTCTTTGAAATTTCTTTTTATGTTTAGAATTAATTTTATGAATTCATTCTGTGGCTTTTCTTTGGCTTTTATTTACATTTTACATTTTCTTTTGATTCTTATTTATTTTTTCTATTTTTAGCTTAATATAAGTTTTATGATTTTTTGTTTCATTAAGAATTTAATTAAATTTTCAAATTTGAATTATTAATTATACAAGTTTTGAGTTTTATTTTTTAAGAGTATATATAATTATATTATAAGGAAAACCCTTTTATTCTAAAAATTATTGCTCCACCTTTGATATTAGTGATGAAAAAAAAGTTTTCTTTGTATTATTTTATCTTTTGTTAGGGTGTGAATTTAATATTTTAATATCTTATATTTTTTTTTTTTTATCTTAATCATGTTTTTTACTTTTAAGTGCTATTAAGTTGTGAATCCATGTTTGTTTTTTAATTTTTTTTTTTTAATATTTGCATACAAATGTTATTCAAAGTTTATGTTTTATGGTTATTATTCTATGAATTTGATTTAGAATGTGTGTTATTATGTTAGTTCAATAATATGAATTTATGTTTTTTTAAGTTGTGAATGTATATTTTTTATGTATTAAACTCTGATTTATTATATTAAGCTGTGATATTTGTGTTTCAAACTGAAAATGAATGCATTAAGCTTTGATTTTTTTGTTTAAATTGTGAATTGATTATATTAAATTCTGTATTTTATATATTAAATTGTGAATTGATTTTATTAAGTTGTGAATTTTATGTATTAAACTGTGAATTTACTATATTAAGACTTTTAAAGAGATAATATGGTTGTGAATGCATGTTTTTTGTGTACTAAACTGTGAATTTATTGTATTAAGCTGTGATTTTTATGTATTAAGTTGTGATTGTTGTGTTTTAAATTGTAAATTGATTGCATTCAGTTGTACTTTTTTGTTTAAACTATGAATTGTATATATTAAATTGTGAATTCTATGTATAAAACTGTGAATTGAATGTATTAAGTTGAGAATTGACTGGTATAAAAATGTGATTTTTTATAAATTTTTTGTTTTTTTTTCTAAAATATAAGATGAAAGAAGCCTTATACATAGATATGATTTATCTAATTTTGAATAAAGTTGTAAAATTTAAATTGTGAATACTTGTGTAAATAAACTTTGTAAGAAGCAATGACATATAGATCTTAAGGTATACATATAAGTTTTGAGTTAAGAATATAATGTATAATTATTGTACATTAAACTTTGAAATTATTATATTAAGTGGTAAATTTTGTATATTCGATTGTAAATTGACTGTATTAAGTTGTGAATTTTCTATTAATTTTGTGTTAAAATATAAATGATTATGTGTGAATTTTTTGTATTAATTTTCTTGTGAATATATTCATTTTTTTATATTGTATAAATATGTAAGAACATACTAGTTTTTATATTTTTTTGCATTAAACTTGGAGTTAGTGAATTCATTGGTATATTAAACTGTGAATATAATATTTAAGCTGCAAATCCATGATTTATATACATATATGATTTGGAGGAAGGATGGATATGATGGTGGCACAAGTTGTTAGTGGCAGCGTGTTATAATTGGTAGAGGAGGTATAGTGTGGGTTTGACTTCTCTCAATATGTGAATTATTGTATAATAAATTGTATTAAGTTGTGAATCTTATATATTAAACTGAGAATTGACTGTATTAAGTTGTATATTTTATATAAATTTTGTGTTAAAATATGAATGAATGTATGAAAATAATAGATTATAATTAATAGGTCTATTAAACTGTGAATATCGTATTTTGAACCGTTAATATGTTTTATATATTTTTTAAAGATATTTATAGTTTAGAAGAGAGAAAATTGCATTTGTCAAGATATAATTCTACTTTTTAAAGATATTTTTTAAAGGTATGTATTCAAAAGTATTACTAGAGAAATGAAAGTTATAATGGTCGTTCTATTAAACTATGAATACGACTAAAAAAAATATAGTAAATTTGTTATTAGTCCGACGGTAATCCAATGACGGCCCGATAGTGGTCTGACGGTGATCTAGATGCGGTCCGACATCAAGTGACAACTGTTTGTAAAGTAAGGTAGGAGAGAATTTGCTTAATATATTATTAGTCTTTGATTTATCTAAAATGGAATTAATTTAAACATTTAAAAAAATGGTTCTTAGGGTTCTTTATATTTTTGGGTTCCCATTTGAACCATTCCATATATATATATATATATATATATATATATATATATATATATATATATATATATATATATATATATATATATATATATATATATATATATATATATATATATATGTTTAACACACTTTTTCAAATTATGTAATTTTGATAATATTGCATGAGGTTAACACAAAATCTGAAAATCGAAGAAGCACTTCTCTTGATTTCAGGAAAAATAAAAGATATAAGAACGAAATGCTTGTTGATATGTTATGTGTTGGTGAATTGTTACACTAATTGTATTTAAGAATAATATATTGATTTGTAGACTAAAATAAATCATAATGAATATTAAACAATTAAAGAAGGTGTAGAGTGCATACTTTTTTAAGATTCAAAGTACATTATCATTTAGGATTGAAATCCATGAATGAATGGGAGTCCAGGGGAAGCGCCCCTAGGAGCAGGGTCCAAGGAGTAGAGCCCCTAGCTAGGTTCGAAATCCGTTTTTTACTTTTGACCTTATTTAAAATATTTTTTGTGACAACTTATGACAGTTGGGAACTGTTTTGTGACAGTTTGGATTGTTTTGGCACATAAAACTGTTTTTAACAGTTTTCAGACAAAAGTGGTTTATAACCAATTTTGGTCATCATTTTCTTGTACACTAATGAAAATCATAGCCTCTCATTCTCTGTTCTTGTTCTCTAAAACTTTCGAGTCGTATCAAATTGAAGATTTTGTAGTACCACCAAAATACTTCTATTTGAAAGTGATAATCACGATTCTCAGAATTCCAAGTGTTATTCGACCCCAAAAATCTAACAAAAATCGAAGTATTTTATGACATTGGCAAGTGGCGATTCTCTGAAGGAAATAACAAGCAAGTTTGACAAGTTGGTGAAGTTTGAAGGCCAAAGCTTTTCTAGATGGAAGAAGAAGATGAAATTCCTCTTGACCACTCTGAAAGTAGTATATGTCTTGAGTACACCCATGCCAGAGTTTGTTGAAGATGAAACTTTGGAGGCAACAAGAAGAATTTCAAAGTGGGACAATGATGACTACATCTAACGTGGGCACATTCTTAATGGTTTGACTATCAAAATGTCGAATATGCAAAAGAACTATGAGATTCTCTTGAATCCAAGTACATGACTGAGATGATTCTAGCAAGAAGTTCATGGTTAGTAACTTTATGAGTTACGAGATGATTGACATGCATGTTATGGAACAATACCATGAAATGTTAAGGATTATGGGACAGTTTGCTCAATACAATCTGATGAAGCCAATTATGTGGTTGTTATCATTGAAAAATTGCCCCCATCCTGGAAAGAGTTTAGAGACACTCTGAAACATAACAAAGAAAAATTAACTTTGGTTCAACTTGGAAGCCATTTATGGGTTAAAGAGTCTTTAAGGACTCAAGAACTTGATAAAAGTCCTAAAGGCAAGAACCAAGTTGGCTCCTCTTTTATGAACATGGAAAAAGAAGAAGAATCATTGAATCCCAAGAAGTCTAATGGTAAATGAAGTTTAAAGGAAAGGATGAAAAGTCTTCCAACAAGAAGGCAAAAGTGGTTTGTTAGAATTGTAACAAACAGGGTCGCTTCAATAAGGATTGTTGTCTTCGTAAAGTGAACAAGGATGATAATGGACCAAGTGGATCTAAGGATCCATAAAATCAACAAGGTTTTTGGTTTTATGAAGAATTTTAATTATGTGCAGAATCCTTACTGATTGCAGTGGAAACATAGCAACTCAGATGTCTGGATAGTGGGGGTGAGAGCGGTACAATCCTTACTGAAATGCCATGTCTTGCCGCACTTGTAGCAGCTTGGTACCCCCGCCTTACACACCCCCTCGTGCCGCTTGCCGCATTTTCCATAGTGGCTCCGGCCCTAATGGCCCTTCGACATAGCATCGGATCCCTTGGGTTTCTTCCCCGAAACCCTAGTAACCTACTCTGTCTCTGCCTTCCTCTTCCTAAGGTACTCTAAATCAATCTCTCTCTCCCTCGCCCTGGAAATCATGGAATCCAGGGTCGGGCATACTGAGTAGCTGACATGCTCCCAAATATATGCCCTCAACATGTCATGATAGTGGGTCTTCCGCATCTCCTCATCTCCTACATACTAAGGCACCAATAAGGCCCTCTCCCGAAACTTGGTGGTAATATATGTCACTGACTTTGTATTCTGTCTCATGTAAAGAAACTCCCTGGCCAGCTGTTGAAGCTCCACATCCAGTGTAAACTCATCCCTGAACCTGGTCACAAAGTTATACCAGGTCATAGTATCAATGGCTGAGGCTCCCAAAGAATCACCCACTGACTCCCACCAATCTCTCGCTTTATCCCTCAAACATCCAGCAGCATATCGAACCTTCGAACCCTCAGGGCAGAAGTTGTTCAACTGTACAGACTCCATATCTGTAATCCATCTCCTGGAAATAATGGGGTCCTGCCAGGCATATCTGGGTGTCCGACCTACCCTGTCAAGCATATCTGGGTACCCGACCTACCTTGTTGAGCATAGCATGGTGCTCAACCTACCCCATTGCCAGGCATACCTAGGTGTCCGACCTACCCTTCGGTGTATCTCAACCGGCTACGGGGACTATTTCAACCCCTACCACTACCACATAATAACATAACGAATCATGAACATACTATCTAGCACGGATGGGTACTGGACTACCTCTTGGGCCTTAACGACCGATAAATAGGGACTATTCCCCCTACTACCACTATCACATAAGTTATAGCACACTGACACATAATCATGACAAACAACAACATACCGGATAATTATCACGAGCCAATCATATCTACTATGACTCGTACTAGCGAGCCAGCCTTGGTGCCTTAGACCTATTTCTCCTGGAAGGTAACTCACCTTAATATTGTGTAGTGTGTGCACTGCCTTTGGTATGAAAATCAACTCTTCTCAACTCCTCAATTCCTACACAAACCTTTCTTAATTACCATCTCATACCCTTAACCCTTACAAGGGTCAACTTAAGTCTAAGGCAAGGTCATGGTCAAAGCCCTAGTCAAAGTCAACTTTGGTCAACATCTGGTTAACTCAACTCGTAGAGTTCGTCCACTAACTCGTCGAGTCCCCGCTTCCACAAAATCCTAAAACCCCGACCTTACTCGTCGAGTCTAGCAAGAGATCGATGAGTTCTTCTTCAACAAAACACCAGGACCTTCTTCAACTGACTCGTCGAGTTCTCTCCTTGAACTCATCGAGTTCATCCTCATCCGTATGAAGGTGTTTAGTCTATGACTAGCTGAGTTCTCTTTGAACTCATCGGGTCTATCATTATATGGTTGGGACATTGCCTTGAACTCACCGAGTTTATCCTTGAACTCATCGAGTATATTAATCTCCAAGTCCATAACGAATCCCTATAGGCTGAGTTTTTTTTCAACTCAACGTATCACCATTTCCAAAAGGTGTTTCGAGAAAACTGCGACCCGACTCGCCGAGTCCTCTTTGTCTAAAAATAAACAATCAATTTCAGTTGGTCTCAATGCATTCAAACCATGGATCCGGCCTCCTAGGGTTCATATTATACGTAATGTTACAAACTTAGTGTCCATGCATGGGAGTATTTGGATCCAATGGCTTTAAAATAGGTTTTATATGATGCATGGGGCTCTTACGGAAATAAAGTTGGCACCTTTATGCCATAGGAACCCCTAATGGTTCCAAATCTAAAGTTCTTATCCCAAAATCGTGGTTGCATCCAAGAATGGCTTCAAAAATGGCTTCCAAAAACCATGGGTTACTCCAAAAAGAGTATCTAATGAAAAGAGAAGCAAGATCTGCACTTTTTACCTCCAATAAATAGGAAATTAAGCAAAACCTCGGGATCTCCTTGTTCCTTCTGAAATCCCAAGTTCCTTCTTCTTCTCTTCAACCTTCTAACTTGCACAAAATGGCACAAAGAGCTTCAGGGTTGGGTTAAACAGGGTAAAATCACCCAAAAATGGTTGGGTTTTCGTTTTAGGGCTCTTCTGGACTGGGAGGGACGATGGATGCTAGGTTGGGACAAGATAAAGTGCTTAAACAGGGTGCAAACCCTAAATATTAGGGTTTTATCCATGCAGTCCTACTCGCCGAGTCGGACTCTACGACTTGTCGAGTAGGTTACTTAAAACCCACATCCAAGAGTCAAGTCTACTCGATGAGTTAGGCCTCCAACTCGCCGAGTCCCAATGTAAAAACATACAATTAATTAGAATTAAATACGTACCGAGAATCGGGCGTTATAACATGGCTGCACAAGGTCTTTGAGATGGCATCAAAGCATTTGTTTAAGTGAATTAGTGCTTAGTTTAGTGCTTAGATTTCGGCCTTAATACTCATTAAAAAGTAGGAAAAAATGTGGTGCAAGTGACATTAGTATTAAATTCTAGCGTCTCCTTTATATACTCTTATGATTTTTTTTTTTTTTTTTTGAAATGGCAAATATCATTAAAAAGCCATGATTAGCAAGTAACTAAAGCATGGCAGAATAAAAAGTACAAACATAAAGATGATGAAAACATAGTAGAAACAAAAAAAAAATCAAAAACTAAAAGGGAGAAGTAGATAAACGGGCAAATGGTGGGCAGCTCCATTCAGCCCAACCGCCATAATTCAGACGACTCATATGCTTACACCATGAATATGAGTTTGATATAATTTCATCCGCGACCTTCGGTGGAGCAACTTGAATATTCTTGAAAAGCTTATCGTTCCTGGCGAACCATAAGAACCATAATACCCCAAATAGAATAACATCACCAATCACTTTCTTCCTTTGACACTTGTTCCAGATAGTGCTTGTATCAAGAAATTCAGTAACACTGGAAAACCCTTGAACAGCAATGTCACACCATTTAAAAATCCAGAAGTGAACCTCCTTGGCGAATTCATAGTGTAAAAAAAGACGATCCACCGATTCGACATCCTTGTTGCATAAAGTGCACATCTGGTTTGATACTTGTAGCCCCTGTGTTATTAGATTGTTTGCTACTGGAATTCTTCCATGCATAACTCTCCACACGAAACACCTAACTTTTAATGGTATTAATTTTGACCAGCAGATCTGCAGCCCTTTAAAGAGGACTAGTTTTGAATCTATGATATGCCTCATACTGTTTACCACGTATTTACCGTTTTTGTCGGCACAAAATGAAAATCGTATGACGAAGATTTCTCCGAGTTATTCGGGTCACCAAAACAAAAGAAACAACCAAAAACTAAAACTATAGACTACAATATTAAACACTATTAGGCATAAATCTTGACAAGTAATTAATTTCGCAATGCAACACTTATATGATAAATAATCATTAAAGTTCAAGTTGGTCCATAGAAAGTCAAACATGCAACGGTCAAACAAACTTGTTAATAATATGTAATTCTTCAACTTCCTTCAGTATAATTAGCACATTTATAATTATTCTATCAAGTACTTCATCATTCTAGATATTTGCTTTATTGCTTACTTCTTTGTCACATTAATCTTCTAAACTCAATATCATTAATTGACACTCTAGATCGCGCTAGATGGTCAATCATAACTTTTGATAACCACATGTAATTACTTTGACTAATTTCATAGTTGTCCAACAATTTCAATACATTCAGTCATTACTATAGTCACCATCCTTAGTTTACAACACAATGTCTATTAAAAAAATATAGACGAAATCCTTAAAAAGGATAACATAAATTTCAGAAATCTATCGTTGATAAAATAAAAAAAAAATAAAAAAAAAACAAAAAAAAAAAACCCAACTATTAAATGTAAGTATGTTGCTATTATTATGTATAATTGAAATTATAGTGTTGTTATGCCTATGGAAATTAAAGTACAATGGTATTATGTTTAAAAGAAATTAAAGCACATTGCTGTCATATATGAAACACATGGAAGTATGTACGTAGCTATGATGTGTTAAAAAATATAAATATTTATGCTTATTTCGAGGTTTTGGTTACGATAACCGAAATTTTTGCTTAAAACGGGATCCGGTTACTATAAAATAACGAAAAGTTTCGATATATAGTTTCAAATCTGGATCTTGTGTTCTCTAAAAGAAAATGGAACCTTTAGGTTTAAAAGGATTTGGTTGTGAAACCGGGCTATTTAACTTCTTATAATTGGACTTCATGACGCGTGTACTTTATGCTTTATGCTTGGCTTTTGGCTTTTATTGATGTACCTCTCAGGCTCTCAGGCTCTCACATGATGACTTTAAGTTGGGTGTGGCATGATACTAGTTAGAACTAAGTTTTACCTTTCGTAAAAAATGAGTTTAACACAAATTAATTATATTATAATTATACGGATGACTGGAAAGCAACCTGATCATTTGCCGAAGAAGAAAAAAGGATATTACATTATAATGGCATGCAGTACAATCATGAACTACGTACCACAATTTGTTGTTGAACTAAAAGCATTCCAACATCGCACTGTTCATCATAACCTAAAAGCGACTTAATACGTACACAAGAAACCATTTTAATTAAGGCATGCATGCATGCATAACTTATTGATCATAAATCTTCCAAGAAAAAGATAAGTACGTATTTTCTTATTTGCGATCATCTCCACCACCTCCACGCCCATGCCCAGACCCAGACCCAGACCCAGACCCATAGCCACTTCCCTCACCAGACCCTCCTCCACGTCCACCGCCTCCACCTCCACCTCCACCACCACCACCACCGCCACCACCTCCGCCTCCCCTGCCTCCGGAACCAGATCCAGCATGTGAGCCAGCAGAGGAGCCAGCTTCTGAGCCTGCTCCTCCTCCTCCTCCTCCTCCGGAAGAACTACTAGAGCTTGAGGAGCTTGAAGAGGAGCTAGAACCAGAGCCTCCTGCACCTGCACCGGACCCTGACCCTGAACCACTTCCTCCGAGTCCAATACCAATTCCAGTGCCTATACCTATACCTACTCCACCCAAATCCAAACCCAAGTCCTTTCTCGCCACCCGACTCTCTGACACCATAACTAAAGTTGAAAGTACTAGCAAGCTAGCGAGACTCATTGCCTTCATTTTCGCCATATACCTTAAGCTTATTTACCAAAAAGAAATGTTAAGCTTATTGTTTTGGTGATTGCTCCGAAACCATAGGTCTACTTATAGGTGTAGAGGGTGGGTGAATAACTAAAAACAAAGTGAAAGTGGTGGACACATGGATCGATT
Organism: Lactuca saligna; assembly: GCF_052625555.1. Taxonomy (NCBI): domain Eukaryota; kingdom Viridiplantae; phylum Streptophyta; class Magnoliopsida; order Asterales; family Asteraceae; genus Lactuca; species Lactuca saligna. The sequence goes on from NC_136424.1 coordinate 106,200,066, forward strand.
ATTAACATTGGTATTTCGGTGTTGAAAACTGGTGAATGACAATTTTTTGGTCCCCACTATTTTCTGTTCTTTTTGAGGAATTTTTGCTTATGTTTTCTCGCCTAAAAACTCGGTGAAGTGTGAAAGAAGCATAGAATTGTGGCTGAAAATGGGTCGAGCATGCTAGTGGATACTCGTATAGTGGCCAAAGTTACCATGATTGGCATTATTGTTGCTCAACCCACGATCAATTGCACTTTAAATCATAGTGGAACTCTCCAATTATATAGTTACACCTAAAAATATATAAAATCCACACCAATCACCATCCAAAATTCTAAATAAGATGTGGTTAAAACGAAGAAGATAAGGATCTCCCGCCAGCTGACCTCAAAATGCGGTAGAGATTATCTAAAAAAAAAAAACTCGTTTTTAAGTGTTTGTCGATGATATTAAATTCTGTAAATGGGGCATTTTTAAGAACTCTTGTCGCTCGTTAATTATTGTGTAATTCAAAACCATGATAGTATAGATCAAAATATTTAAGCTTATCTTTTAGCTAAGTTTCCGCCATATATACTGGTGTTTAGATGTGCGTTTTGAAAGTGATCATGTGTTAATCAGTTAATCCACGTGTACATATTTGTTTTTGGCTGATAAAGCGATTGTCATCTAGCGTTTCCAGGCCATGAATCCGATTCCATTAAAGACATTTGAGACTAGAATCCAACTTGGATTATGTGATGATCCAAAATAAATTAAGAATATTTGAAATATCATGAACAGAAGAATTGCCAGCATCTGATCACTAAGACATAATTGCTAAATCGATTGAAGAAATGAAGAAATGAAAGAATGGAAGGATCATCGCTATGATACCATGTTTGAGTTTAGAGGAAGGGACAAACTTAATGCATTTCATTGAAGAAAAAGTTACAAAACAAATGAGAGGATTAAACTATATATATATATATATATATATATATATATATATATATATATATATATATATATATATATATATATATATATATATATATATATATATATATATATATATATATATATATATATATATATATATATATATATATATATATATATATATATATGTATAGAGACTTATTAACGGATTAAGCTAATGAGTTTTCTAACAACTTGTAACTGTGTACACGTGGATTAACTAATTAAGTTAACATCATATCATATATAAAATGATGAAAATTATGTAATTCACCTCGAGAAAACAGGCGCAGCAAAACTTCAGGAGCTTTTCACCAAATATTTAAAATTGACAAATATTTATTTGTCTATGTTTGAACACGATTTTGGAACCATAAACTTATTTAAAATTGACAAATGTTTATATGTCTATGTTCTCTTCGGTGGTGATAGGTACATTCATTTTGGTATATTATACGTCCAAAACAAAATTAAAATCTATAAGAAATTAATTCTTAAAGTGAATTAGTTGAAATAATTAAGAAAAAATGTTAAGTATGTTTTTAGTCGGCCAAGATAACTGGGATGATGGAATGAAATGGATATATAAGTAAAAAAGTTTATTAGTCTTGTTAATGCAAACCGATTTGGTTTGGGTTCACTCATGAACTTGTGTGCAATTGTGAATCATATGTGTCCGAATGCACAATTGGTCGACCAGCAAAACTTCAGGAGCTTTTCACCAAATATTTTATTTTTCGTAATTGAAATTTCAGTTTTAAAATTCTTATTAAATCACCAAATTAAATAGTTAGTGGTTACAACCTTAAAGTTTAATTTTTCTTTAAATTTGTTTTAAGTACATTAAACATAAACCTCAACAATTTTTTATTTTATTTGTTTTCGTATATTTCCATAATATTTTTCCTATGGTTACAAATATGTGGCACTAAGTCAAGAGGGTGGTTTCTTTCTAACTTAGTGGGTGTAATCAAGGTTGTAAACTCGCTACTCGATACTTGTTCGATCGACTGGAGAGTAGCGAGTACTCGGAGAGTGTTCGGATTCGGTAATTCATGTAGAAATATTTTTAAGAAAATTATATATGTCAAAATCATAAGTTAAAATAATAATTTGATTGAAATATATAACAAAATTAGATACGTATGAATAGATAAAAACTGAAATACACACAAATGTCTCGCTTCATAAATAATTACTGAAAATTTAAGATATATATGTAGTAATAATCAAATGTGTGTTAAATAATAAATCATTAAGTGTATTATACATATTAATCTTGAAATTTTTGATTTTTTTTCTCTTTTTATGACGATTTTGACCATTTGACCGATTTTGACCGAGTTGGCCGAGTTTGACCGAGTAGGCCCGAGTAAGACCGAGTAGACCGAGTTAGAGAGATGTTGACTGATTTTTGACCAATTGTAACCGATTTTTAACAGAGTTTGATTTAATCCTAGTTTTTTTTCCCGAGTTCACATTACTCGCCTCGGTGGAGTGCCGATTCCAAGTAATCAGCCGAGTAGGCCGAGTTTTGCAACACTAGTTGTAATAAAGTAAATCAGTTACTGCATACAAGTATACAACTACTAGGCGAAAACTCATACGTTGCATAAAACACTTATATAGCTGAAGTTTTTATAAATATATGTTTTTTAAATATAACAATAAAATTGTTGTTAAATTTGATATAATAATTCGTATACTAAATTAATATAATATATTGATTATATTAAATTATATGATAATATATACATCTATTATAACTACATAATCGCAATCGTTTGAATGACTTCTACAAACGAGTTACCCATGAATAAAACTAAATATAACATATGGTTTAATGTTATTTATAGTTGTTATTGTTCATTAATTAATTTTTTTAAATTTATTTGCGTAATGTTTTAATTTCTATCATTATAATTATTTAAAACATCAAACATTTTCTTTTAAATGTAACAATATAATCATTTATATAGAGTTATTTTTAACTTTTGTTATTGTAAGTTATTTTAAGCTATTTATTTGAAAACTTTTAACGATTATAAAAATATCTTTAAGAAATATTTAAGTTAAATTGAGATTATAATTTAGTTTTTGCATTTATCACTACAGTTTATCATTTTTAACTATTTAAAAAATATTCTTTAGTATTTTAAGTGGAACTGAAATTTATATTTAAGTTAACATTGTAATTTATATTTATATTAACACTTGAAGTATTTTGTCCAAATTATTTAAAAGTTGTAGTTTTAAACTGATAATGATTTATATATAACAACATATTAAATCTAATAAATTAAGTATAATATGTTAAAAGTTAAAGACATAACTTTATAAGTAAAATTAAAGATATTATTTTAAAATTGAAATTTAGTTTATTTATGACTACACTTTAACTTTGATATTTATTTAACCTTATTAACCAATTTATAAATATTATTAAAAAGACAATACAATTTATCACTTTTTAACTATTTACAAAAAAAAATTTGGGTTTTTAATTTAAACTAAAATTTATATTTAAGTTGATCCTATAATATTATATTTAAATTAATCATTTAAGTATTTTATATAAATTGTTCCAAAATTATATCTTTAAAATGATAATGGTTTACATCCAACAATATATTAAAATTAATAAATTTAGTATTATAAGTTAAAAGTTAAAAACCATAATTTTATAAATAGAATTAAAAATATTATTTTAATATTTGAAATTTACTTTATATATGATGACACTTTAGGTTTGATATATATTTAACCTAATTAACCAAATTATAATTATTATTAGAAAAAAACTGAAAAGTCATAGGAGTTTCAAATGAATGTGATGAAAGGAAAAATATTTCATTTATAAATATATAATGATAAATGGTTGTTTCTGTTTCTTACTTAATCTAGGATGATTTAATGGACAATTAAGTCAAAAAATATATAAATTATGTCAAACAAAATATGGCTTAATGTGTTATACATCAATCCTTAACATATTTGTCCTTTTATCCTCAAAAACCCATCTTCTATGAAGAATTGATAACCATTTTTAAAATTTATATAAATTTTTTTATTTATTGAAATGTAAAGTGCTCATCTGGTCGAATTCAAACTGTTCATTCAATCTCGGAAAGATACACACTATGTATATAGCATTTTATCTACACATACACATACGTATTCTACCACTTAACTCGTACAGAAGTTAATGGGGAAAAGAAGATACAACTCCTTTGAAGTACAAATGGCTAGTATTTCGGTTCATTTATTTAGATATAACTAGTTACAAATACGATTACATTTCATATACTTCCTTATTTAGTCGCCACCTCGGTGTCCTGAACCAGCATGGGATCCTGCGGATGACCCTGCCTCAGAACCACCTCCTCCATTGCCACTAGTGCTCGAGCTCGAGGAGCTTGAAGAGGAGGAGGAAGATCTCGAGCCAGACCCAGATCCAGATCCAGCCCCTGCTCCAGAACCGCTTCCACTGCCTCCTATGCCAACACCTGTCCCAACACCAACCCCTACGCTACCAAGATCTATACCTAAGTTCTTGCGGGCAATTCGGCACTCGGCACCTAAAATGGCTGAAGAAGCAAGAAGCAAAGCTAGAAGTAGTAGTAGGAACTTCATGGTGATGGTGGGAAGAAGTGTACTATATTCGATATGTGTGTTTATACGATATGACTTGTTATGAATGTCGAGGTTTATTGAGAATGTGATATTAATTAGCCTAAAGATTATTTACGTATTTATAGTAGTTTTGCATGGTGGATTGGACACGTAGTGGTGTAAGTGGAGAAATTGTAATGAGCTTTACTTTAATTATGCTAGTGGACTCCAAAAAGTCAGCAATCTTGTGGCTGAGTATAACCTAAAGTGTCGAGGATTGAAGGGTTTCTGACAAGTGTCTGCCGACCCCTTTGAGGACTTTATGATTTTATCCGATAATTTCTTTCATTGGTTTTCAAAATGAATATGGCCACTTAATTCCACGAATATTTTTTGTAGATTTTTAACTATCGACTAAAATGTAAATTACAACCAATGATGGCATTGCCATTTGTTAATTGCTTCCAAAAAAAATTATTAATTCGATTTTATTTTTTATTTTTTTAAAAAAGCATCTAGTTACACCAACGTTTTCGTATTTTTTTTAGAAAAAAAATAATGAAAGGAATATTTTTCATAATTCTTTAGCTAGTATGTTAACGTTCTATTTTATAAAAACTACTAGGTGAGTGCTTTTACATTTGCAAATAGAGTTATAAAAACGTTCTATTTTATAAAAACTACTAGGTGAATGCTTTTACATTTCCTCAATCTTCAATGTGGAAAAAACAAAAAAGGAAGGGTTTTGAGGTCGTTGTCCCTACGTTTTAGTGGTCGATTTGGGGTTTTCGGAGCTATTGTTTGTTTTATTTTAACTCATACCACCTCAAGATTGAAGGCCGTAGGATTTTAAAAATTGATACCTCTCCGCTATAAAAATTTATAGTGATGGCGTGTTTGGCACGGAGCTTTTAGAAGCGTTTAAGAGCTTTTAGCTTTTAGCTTTTGACAAAACGCTCTAGTTTAAACAAAAAGCTTCGTTTGGCAGTACGAGCCTTTAGCTTTTAGTTTTAACAAAACGCTCCGATTCTAAAAGCTACTTCATGTAGCTTTTAACAAAACGCTCCGGAACTTTTGAAATCAATTTCCATAATTACCCTTAAAAATATATTTATATATATTTTTTATTTTTAATCAATTGTCCTTTTGAGTAATTTTATATATTTCAAAAGCTTCCAGCTACTTTTGCCAAACATTCATATAACAAATAAAAGCTACAGCTTTCCGCTACCAGCTACCAGCTACACGCTACCAGCTAGCCGCTTCCAGCTAACAGCTACTTTTGCCAAACACGCCCATCTCAAATGCCCACCTTAATTGTGGTTTGAAACTATTGCTTGTCTCATAAAAGACTCTCTTTAAGCCACGTGTCATCTCAATATCTTATTGCTTTGCTAAGTTGACTTACGGATATACCCTTCTAGTCCTTATGTAGATGTAGATTAGCAACCAATTTAACTGAATCCCGTAAACTCAGAGATGATTGATACGTTATAATGCTAACAAGTATCTCCCTTGATCCACCATATCCGGTCCCCTCCTCCCTTATTTCCATTCTCTCATTTTTGCACACTCGATTGACGCTCTTGAAGTTGACTGAAACACAAACTCTAACATTGAAGTCTCTAAATAAATTAGCAGAACTAATCGTCCCTTATCTTTCATCAAAAGGAAATTCAACAACTCCCCACCATTATTCTTTATGGTTTTTCTATTGGGTATATTTTTCATATGTTAAATTGAAATTTGAAATCAGATACCTTCTCAACCATAGTTTTATTCCATAAATCATTTCCTCATCCTATAGGCCCAAAATCACAACCGTACATTGTTAATCTCTTTCTTCATTTTTCATTTGTCACTAATGCAGTTGAGGCCAAGTAAAGTTTTGAGCTTTTTTAGATTTGTGATCTTTGATCTCATTCTTTCTAGCGCCACTTACCTCTGAGCCTGAAAATTAGGGATCAAACAAAATTTAATGGTACTCAAATAGATATAATTTTTGTTACCGTTTTCATAATTTTTGTTATTATTATCTATATATGAATACATTTCTTCCACATCATCTTTGCATGCCACTACAAGAATACTGTGCAACAGTGGCGACGCCGCTGTTGTTGCTAAAGGTTAGGGTTGTCGCCGCTAGTTAATACCTTTAGCGGCAACGTGTCGCTGCAAATACATCGCCGGTAATGCTTCGCCGCTAATACGCTTCTGGTCGCCGCTAAAGGGTGCTCGTCGCCGCTAATAGCATTGTATTTCCAAAAATTATTAAACTACAAAATATCAACATATCAAATCATAACTAACAATTATCTGTGATTGTGGTTGTTCTTGTATCACTAGTTGTTCCTGATCGTACATGGACACAACGGTAAGGGTTTTACGCCCAATGTCTCTGATATGTCCGCGTCGAACACCTAATATTCTTTCAAAACAGTTTTTTTATATCAGTTGGTGTTAGACTGCTTGCTTCAGAAGTAGCTTGGGTTTGTTGGTTGATCTCCTCGAGTAAAGCTTTCTGTATTTTTAAAAAATAATAAAAATAATAAAAATTAGATTACTAAATACCTTTGACGATATAAACACTTATATGAAAATACAAATTAACCACTTACGTATTGTTGTTCGACCGCAGGACTATAAAATACCCCTTGGCGATTCGAATTAGCCTTACGAAAAACATCGATTCGACTGATATCCTATTTAACATTAAAAATTAGATTACTTATGCTTTAAATAAATATTTAAATATATCATAACTTACTTCTTTGAAACATGCATTGTTGTATGAGCTCGACCTGTTTACAACTACTTGTTTTGCACGGCATTCTGTGTTTGACGCCGAACGCCTTAAAAAATTTGGCGTTTGAAAATGTTCAATTGTCTTCGTCCAATTTTCATGTGACATACCCTAGGGAGGGGGGGGGGGTGTTTAATGCGGCTGGGATATCTACAGGCCCTCCGATTTTCTTAAAATAAAAATGAACTTTAATATTTCGGCCTTTGTAAACTTTTGCAAGACTCGAATCAATGCTCCGCAACAATTGAGCATGCTTCGGATCCATGTTAACCTTATCCAAATAAATTTATTCTACAAAATACAAAAAAATAGTTAATTAAATAACAATCACAACTAAACTTAAAATTGTATCCAATATACCTTTAGATGCACAACTGTTGCGTTCCTTAAGGCGGAGGAAACATTGTCCCAACCAGATACGTTGAAAGGGACGTTGTTCCAAATACCTCCCAATTTCATGTGTGAACCAATTATCACGCTTCCCGACAGGTAGCCCTGTCGAAATTACCCGATACCTGAATTACCCGCCCAATTTTTTCGGGTATCGGGTAAATCGGGTATTGGGTAAATTTTTCCGGGTAATCGGGTTACCCGATTTTTTTTTTGGTCGGGTAAAGGGTACATTTTTTGGGTTTCGGGTATATCCGAATTACCCGAGTTACCCAAATTATTTTAAAAATTCCTTTTTTTTGTAGAGCTTGTACTATATAGCAAGTATTTGATCACGCTTAAACTAACTATCATTATTGTAAAACATAAATATATTTATTATGACAATACGACACTAACAATATTAAAAGTAATTTTTATATATCATCACGTTCTTTAAAACTTAACTGTTTTCTAAATTATAGTTTTTATTGCAACTAACAAACTCATTATCTTGACGAAACTTCAGAACATGGCAAAACTTATGGCTACATTTATCTGAAACATTTTAAACTTTTAAATTAAGATCTTTAGGTATTTGTTTTTTTAACATCTTATTAGATTAGATTAAGTTGTTAAAAAATTACTTAATATCTCATGTATTATTGACTAAAAAATCTCAATGTTCAAAGCTTGAGTAACTTCGTTTATGTCTCGTTTGTGTATATAAACAAGACTAATAAAGCACGACGTATTTATTTTATTAAATTTATTTTCAGGTGAAATTCAAAAAAAAAAAATATATATATATATATATATATATATATATATATATATATATATATATATATTTCGGGTAATACCCGAATTACCCAAACCCGACCCGATACCCGAATTACCCAAACCCGAATTACCCGAATTTAGTTTGGGTAGGGTAACGGGTAATTTTTCTAACATGAAAAACCCGAATTACCCGAAACCCGAAAAAATTACCCGTTTAACACCCCTACCGACAGGGGAACATGTGATCTCCCTATCGAAATCTAAATCCACGGGCTTTCCTTTGTTTGCCCGTATCAACTTTCCTAGCTCGATATTTTTTGATATGCCCCTTCTTTTTTTTGGAAGTTCGGCTGAAAAAATACAATTAAAAATATTAGTCACGATAACTTATTATAAAATAATAAAAATAGTTAATAAAGATATCATAATAAAACTCACCATCATGTTCGTGCTGACCACGACCAAAGCCTACTGGCGGTGGTGGATCCCCGGCTCCATCACCTCCATGTCCAAGCCCCATAACATCGGCCATCATGGCCAAGAGTATCGCCCAAGTAAACCTCATTTGTAGCCTATAAATTACAAGATGTACAATATAGAAATACAATATGAATAAAAGTTAGTTACCTTGCGAAATGATAAGATATACAAAATAGACAAACAACATAAATAAAAGTTAGACAAACAATATGAATTAAAGGTACATTTCAAATAAAGTTTCTATTACAAAAAAAAAAAAAAAAAAAAAAAAAAAAAAAAAAAAAAAAAAAAAAACATTTGATTTTTTTAATCAGAATCTTCATCATTTACTTCAATGTCTTCTTCATCAGTATCATAATCAGAATCGTCATCATCATAATCAGTCTCTTCATCGGAAACATTATCGATTCTACCTGTTGGCGGAGGTACTTCAATCTCATCTTCATCGTCATAATCAGCATTGTTTTGAGCTACATCAACATTGTTTTGAAAGTATTGTGAGAAGTCGATAAAAAGTCTAGCTCCAAATGAAGAGTAAGTTTTGAACTATGTCAACATTTTCGGCCTCCACATTTTCGACATCTTGGATAGAGTCACTATCAGCATTTTGGACACGAGCATTGTCGGATGGTAGATCCCAAATATTTCAATGATAAACATGCTCGGTGACACAACGAGGGTTGTTGTTTTGGTTTCTTCGATGATTAACATGCTCGCAGATGTAGAACACTTGTTTGGTTTGAGAATCATATATGAGTTGATCATCTTGGTACGCTTCTTTTTCTGTGTCAATACTTATGAAATTATCATCAGGAATATCTCCCATGTCGAACCACTTGCACTGAAATATTACAGTCGAATAATCATATGGATATTCTACCTCCATAATCTCTTCTAACTGACCATAATATTTCTCTCCATTCTCATCAACCGCTAGAACCCCAAAGTTTTGTGTTTTACGTTGTGCATCACGACTAAGTACCATAAACCTAACACTGTTGATTGTGCACGTGGTGTAAGTATAAACATCCATTTGTGAACCCATTGAAAGGACTGACAACACTTTGTGGAATTCTGGAGAGTTTTCTTTTTCCATCTGATAAACCTATTAAACATATGTTGATGTGTTATGTATTCTTGATTTTTTATATTTATCAAAGATATTTGTTTGTTAATTATTATTACGTTTTCAAGAAACCAGTTGGGAAATTCGATCTTTTTGTCACTTTCAGGATGTTCAGATTTGAATTTTCTATACTGATGAATATATATATATATATATATATATATATATATATATATATATATATATAATTGATGAGTCGAAAAAAGTAATAATAACTAATGAAAGATAATTAAAAGTAAGAACACTTACTCGATGTATTGTCTGACTTCTTAACAACTATTCAATATAAATCATTCTATATTACGTTTCTCCCTTATATCAAGATGTTTGATTTGCATTGCTCTCCTCGATCGACACTTTGACTCAAACATCCAAAACTTTGTTTTTTCAATGACAACATCTTCGTTTCTTTCAAGACGATTGACATCTCGAAGGTATATCGAACAAAATGACAAAGCTTCTTTAGCAATATAACCTTCACCTATGCAACCTTCCAGCCTCACCTTATTTCTGACATAGTTTTTTCATATACATTTCGAACGGATACATCCATCTCATACATACTAGGCCTTCGACAATCGTTTCATCAGGTAAATGCAAAACTAAATGAATCATAATGTCGAAAAACGTTGGAGGATAAATCAACTCTAACTTGCACAAGATTCTAAAAATGTCTACTTTTGTTGTCCTCATATCCTCCACCTTTAGTGTTCCGGAGCAAATTTGCTTGAAAAACGTACAAAGATCTACAATTGGTGTAGAAGTTTCTTTGTCCAATAACACTCTAACTCCAATCGGTATCAAACGTTGCATAAGAATGTGATAGTCATGAGATTTCAACCTAATAATGTTAGTATCATTATCTACCACTTTCTTACTGATGTTAGATCCAAACCCATCAGGAAATTTAACATCTCTTATAAATTGACAAAATATTTTGCGGTCAGGTTTCTTGAATGAGTAGCTTGCATGTGGTCTAGTGAACTTGTTACCCTTTTTTTACAACCATTGATTACACCGGATATTCAGATTTCTCAAGTCCTCACGTGCATTTGATGTGTCTTTACTCTTATCATTCATCATATAAGTACCCAAAAGACTCGCACCCAAATTTTTCTCGACATGCATCAAATATATGTTGTGTTTCAGCTGCAAAGAAGACCAATACTTAAGCTCAAAAAATATGCTATGTTTCGACCGGTTCAACTCGAATCCTTGTCGATCTATGTTTTCCTTGAGAGTGTTAGGATGTTTACTCAGTTTACAAAGTATTAGAAGACATAGTTGCTCTTGTACCATAACACCTTATGAGTCACTTTCTTACCCTTGGTGTTTTTATCAATCCACCGACTCTCTTTACAAATGGGACAAACTTGCAATGACTTGTGTTCCTTCCAGAAGAGAAAACAATCGTTTTTGCACATATGTATTGACTCGTACCCCAAACCTAACTTCTTCATTTTCTTCTTTGCTAAATAATATGAACCGGGAACCTTGTTTTCTGGTGGAAATGTCGAATGAAACAACTCAAGGAGTTGATCAAATGAATTATCAGTCCATTTGTTGTTGACCTTCATATGCATCAGCTTTGCTAAAAAATCAAAGAAAGAAAACGTACAACCAAGATATAACTTGGTTTCGAATGCCTCTAACAACTCTTAAAAATCATCATCGACACCGCTAACCCTTGTATTCGAGGTTCCTTCGTCAAGGTTTGTATCATTTTCTCTCGACTCCCACATAACATCGTCAATAACATCAGCCATCTTGTTGCTTGGCAATACGACATCTACAACTTGAGGGATTAAAGGTTCACCGTGATATATCCACGTTTTGTATGATTGACTGAAACCATATATACAAATATGACATCTCATTGCTTTAGGATCCATGAAGTAACGATTATCGCATTTCTCACACGGACATCTGGTTTCACCTTTACAATCTAGGTGTAACATGGATCTCTCGACAAAAGAGTCGAGTCCTAGCTGGAACTCAGGAGATTAAATATGTAGATTAGTAGTCCAGTTTTTATCAATAGACATGATGCAACTGAAACATAATTTATTGTTTAAGGTTTACTCGATGGGAAACAAAAATCAAGTAGAGTATTCATAAAGTTGGTGATTCAAAAAGTATCCCAGCATGGGAACACATGAACAAATAATCAGAAATGGATAATGTATTCAAAAAGTATATATATATATATATATATATATATATATATATATATATATATATATATATATATATATATCCGAGGAGCAAAGAGAAAGTATGTTGCTATTAATTTAGTTTAATTTTTTTAACTAATTTTATTTTGTTTTAATATTAACATTAACTTGATTTTAAAACTACTTTAATTTTATTTTACAATTAATTTATTATTTTTTATTGATTTATTTAAAACTAATTTAATTTTATTCTATAATTAAATTAAAATTACTAGAACTACGTTGCTATTAATAACATAATTAAGCTAAAGTTGTAATGACCAAAATTAAGTCATTAAAAGTATGTTACTATTAAGTTGGTTTTATAATTGATTTAATTTGATTTTATAAAGGTAACTTAATTTGATTCTAAAGGTAAATTAATTTGATTTTCTAATTAAACAAAATCAAACAAATGTATATATACATCCGATTTCAATTTCATGCCAAATTTCAATTTTAAGCCAATGTGGTAAAAACAAAAATTACAAAAACATACACAAAATGCATGAAAACTTCCCATAAATCTGAAAAAGCATACAATATTTCAACAAAATGCATACAATCTAACAAAATGCACAAACACTTTTTATCTCAAAATACAAACATAATCACTCAACAAAATTGAAAATTACTAACAATTTAATTTAATCTTAAATTTATTTAAGTAAAAATATAATTAATAATTTCTAAAAAATTAATTAATCTAAGGCTTACTTAATCTAAATAAAATCAATATTATAATATATATATATATATATATATATATATATATATATATATATATATATATATATATATATAAATTTATGAAATTTTACATTAAAACTTTGGATTCAGTTGAAAGGATTTTTTTCATAATAAGGTAAACTTTGAATATTTTAATTGAAGTTTCTTTGTTTACAACTAGATTTTTAATTATTTTTTAGAGCAAGGGACCAAAACCGTACAAATCAGATGTTGAGGGGCTGATCATATATATTTTATAATGGAGTTTGGTTAAATCGGGAGGTTTAATACCTCCTGATTCCTCCTCGTCATTCATGCGCAACTAAGAAGCAAGAAAAAATACGAATGGTCTTGTGTTTATCGGTGATCTACGAACAAATCAAGAGATTAAAAGGGGATGGATGAGTGGACTTACGAAGAAGGAAGCAACAGCACAGCTGGCATAAACAAAAATTACAAAATGCATACAATCCAACAAAATGCACAAACACTTCTTATCTCAAAATTACTAACAATTTATCATCCAACATAGCACCAAAACAGAAAAATAATAGATAATAGGAGGAATTTGACCTTGAATGTCGGTAATTTCGGATTTAGCTCAAGGGTCGCCGGTTTTGGAGGTTTTAGGGAAGGTGTGGTGGTCTTGTGGTGGCAGGAGGGGCTAGCACCGGCTTTTACCTTCGTCCTCCACTTAGTCAACTCGTCCAAGTGATGAAAATGAGAAGCAGCAACATAAACAAGAGAACAGAAAAAAAAATGTCACCAAAAAGGAAACTGGCGGGGGTTATTTGTAAGGGGCATTAGCGGCGACGAAAGGGTATTAGTGGCGACAGTAAGGCAATAGCAATGACACCTTGGAGGGAAAATCAGTGCGTTTTCTACAACCATTGGATTGAAAACAAATCGGATGGATGTGGATAATTTGATGTGGATCGCCGTTTGCGAGCATTACCGGCGACCCCTTTAGCGGCCACATAGGGCAATAGCGGCGACATGTAACGCGTCAATTACATGTCGCCGCTATTGCCCTATGTCGCCGCTATTGCCCTATGTCGCCGCTAAAGGTGTCATCGTAATGCCAACACTCCTTGTAGTGTGCATCGGGTACATTGTATTAGAAATCTTTCTAATACATCGAGTCCTTATTACAATGAGCGAGCTTCATGGGAGAGTAAAATTGAATGGGTAAACTAGGAAAGCAGGTTTTCTACTAAGATGTCTTATGCCATTTAAACTATTCTTTGCGAAAATTGCAAATATTACTTCTAAAGGTTATTCATCTTTTTTTATTTTTATAACTTTCTAATTCAATAAAATTGTATCATAAGCATGTACAAAAATTTGTAGTAAACTAACCATCTTTTAAGTCTCTTATTCTATGTTGTTTAGGGAATTGGTTTCTCACCTGGTAAAACGAATAGCAGCAACCAAGTGTTTGACAAAATGTCATAAAGAAACCTAGCTATTATTAAAATCAAACTTCATAATGAAACCTTTCAGAGTGTCTAATATACGTTTTGTAAATCAGTTGAAAGCTCTATTGTTAGAGATTCAGTTGATGGTAGGAAAAGTGAAGATGCATTAAAAGTGGCAGGAAACGGTAAAGATGCATTAAAAGTTAAAGACCCAGCTATTGTTGGTTTAAGAGATTTATTGGTGATTACCTTCCAGAGTTATATATTGATTTGTATTCTCCTTTGGTGAACTAGGTACACGTGTATTTTGCACTCACTGTTAATTTCCTTCTAAGAGTTACATTTTTCTGATTGGGAAAGTGTGTGAGTAAGTGAACAGACAACTGTTACTGGTTGAAAACGTGTACTAATGTGGGTTCATCAGAATAATGCCAAATACACATGTTGATGCAAGTGAAGGAGCATCAAGTATAATTTTACTGGAATTTGTTTTTATGCTTTGTTAACTCAATCTATATCGATCATCTAGTGATTTAACTAATTTAATAATTGTTAAAAAAAAAACTACCTTCTAATGAGTTTTAACACTTTGTTCCCGATTTGCAATTAAAAAGGGAAGTCGAGAGAAAAGGATGGAATTTGAGAGAAAGAAAGATTCAATGGCGTTCCCGAGTTTATTTTTTGGAGTGATTTGGGAAGAAAGGAAAGGAAATCGGAGGTATCTTTTCTCTCCTAATCTTCCTCCCAAATTGGAGAGATTTGGAGACAAGAGAATCAATGATACACAGAAAATCCAGTGATTACCATATTACCCTTGAACCATATAAACTCACGTATACAACAGCAAAACGCATGAAAAAATCGATGCTACTATGCTTCATCCTTCTTCACGCTTTGTTCAAGTTGTTCACGCTTTGCAAGCTTCCAACATCAGGTTTCATTCTTTTCTTTGATATCTTGTTTATGTTTCTTATAAATGATACCATTCTTCTGAACACACAGTCTATTCATCGATTTCTTTTGGATGATTCTTATCTACCACATTAGGAGCCTGTGAATATAGAACTTATGTTGAAATTTGTTAAAAAATTAAAATTGAAACCAACAAAAAACTATAAACAAATAACTTATGTTGAAATTTATTAAAAAATTAAAATTGAAACCAACAAAATACTATAAACACAGTGAATATAAAACAAGACTCACAGTTTAATAATTTTCATAAAATAGGTAAGGCAGTTTTACAGGTAAGTACCAGGCAGCATTTGGATCATCAGATTCTTTGCAGAATGGAGGATCATTTTGTAATCGTGTGTCATATCAATCAATGTAATGGAGGGCACCATGCTTAAATTGTGTTCCACCACCAGGGAAAGTAAGATACTCCCCACTAAATTTCAACTAGTTTTGGTGTCCCTTAACTTCTGTACCTTAGTGTGAGGGATGTTATGGTACCATGTCTGCCAAAAAAACATAATATAAAATGCATACAATTTTATCTGATTTGCTTACATAAAAGACTAGAATTCTCATCAATCCTATCCAAAACAGTGTTTATGATGAATCCTCTTCACTTTCAAAATATAGTGTTTCAAAATTTAACTTAGAAGTTTGTTTCTTATTTTTTATATATACATACAAATATGATAGATTATAGATACACAAGAAACTTAAACACCCAAAGCATCAGTGAGAGTGAGCATAGCATATATAGTTTGAAGAAAAAAAAACAAGTAATTATCAGTATACCTTTTCCCTGCTTGCAGGCCAATGTATTGGGTGTTGGTATCCTTGTGGCAGTGGAACAAGGCAAGTTGGAGGGTCCTAAGGACAATGCATTTCCCTATGTTCATAATGCTTAGTGGTTGGAAGACCCTTAATAGCTTCCAAATTATCAAGACATGGAATGAAATCTGACCCAGCACTCACATTGCACACTTTCCAATGAAACTTCTCTTCTTCTGTTCCATATGTACAAAATGATCCACTTTCAACAGATGTTATGTTCCATACCAAATCTCATAGTTAGGGTCTATTTTTCGTAGGATGGTATGGAATGAGTCATTACATTTCATGATCATGTTTGGTTGAACTTTAGGAACGGAATGAATCCTCATATGAATTTTTTATTTTATGTATATTTTGAACTCTATTCTATAAATTGTTTGATTATAACTGACCAAATCTTCTCTACATAAATAAAAAAAGATATACAAATTAAAGGCTCATCAAACCTAAAGTATGTTGTAATAAAAATAATAGTGGTTGTGTTATTTTATAAACATAAAGTTGCAACTTAATTAAATTAATAAAAATTCTAAAATTTTCATTAACAGTTAAAATAATAAAAGTTGGTTTAATAATTTTCATAAAATAGGTAAGGCAATTGTTAAATACCTCTATAACCTATAAAACAAGACTCACAGTTTAATAATTTTCATAAAATATGTAACATTTTCGATGGATAGTGATCTACAAACGCCCACTCAATTTCTAAGAGTTAGAAAAAGGCAAGTAGTTCATCTGATTTGCTTATTGATGGCCATTCTAACACATTGTGCCCTTGCCAACACAAACTGTCCCAAATTACCTTCTAAGAAACTTATTTTAAAACGGTGATGTATACGTGAACAGTTGCTACACGACCTTTCAAACAGTGGTAAATATCGTGAACTTATCCGTACGAGTGAGCAACCTTTTAAGAAATTGTGCACTATCTTACAAAAAGTTGGTGGTCTTCGAGCTACTCAACACATGTCCTTTGAAGAGCATGTTGCAAGATTTTTGCACATTGTCGGCAATGATTTTAGAAATCGATTTGTCTCTTGGCTATATCGTCATTCTAAATCCACTACAAGTAGGTGCTTCCACAGAGTTCTCTGAGCAATTATGTCACTGGAAAGTCATTATATTCAAAAACCAAAAGGTGATGTTGTACTAAAAGAAATTCAAGAAAAAAAACAATTTTATCCTTACTTCAAGAATTGTATAGTGGCAATTGGTGGGACATATGTTTGTGTCAAAGTACCAAACAAAGATCCCCCTAGATATCGTGGTTGCAAGGGATACCCTACGATAAATGTCTTAGCTGCTTGTACATTTTATTTAAAGTTTACATACATTTTAATTGGCCGGGAGGGTAAGCATCAGACTCAAGGATACTAAAGAATGCACTCAATAGAGAAGATAAACTAGTAATTCCAAAGGGTAAATTTTTAATACCAAAATTACTCTTATGTGTAATCTAATTTTTAATACATAACTAATTACAACTTATTTATAGGTTGATACTATTTCGTAGATGCTAGTTTGCCACATATAACTACACTAATGACACCATATCGCGGACGAGGAAATGTGGGCCAACGTAATTAATGTAAGTTTTTTTATTGCATGTTACTTAGTTTGTATACATTTATGTTATTTTTCTTAACAATAATTGTATTTGGGATTGTGTGTTACAGTCAAAGCCTGATGCGATTTCATTGAAGTAAAAAAAAAACAAAAAACAAAAAACAAAAAAACAAACTACAATGAAATGATAGCTTTGTTTGAGAAAGATAAGGCTTCAAGGGTGCATGTTGAAACCCCAAAAGAGAAGAATGTTCTATTGAACACGACTATGGATATCAAAGTAGAAACAATTGAAGAAGTGGATCAGTTACTAGCAAGCAATGACATAACACTTGAGAAACAACAAAAATGATGATGATGATGATGATGATGATGATGATAGTGATGGTGACAATGATATTTATGTGTTATCTCCTACATGCTTTTCACCGGTGCAAAATTCAAGTTCTAAAAAGTACAAAAGTAAAATAGAGAAACATAAAATTGAAGATTAAGATAAACCTGAAGTTGAACTCGAATCGTTTGAAAAGGTTATTATGAGTGCAATTAAAGATGTGGTTTCTGCCATAAGGGAGGGTAAAAAATTAAATCTTCAAAAACTCTCATCATCGGGTTTATATTGGTGATGAAATTTATAAAGAGTTAGAACCAATAGATTTGGAACCCGATGAATTAGCAGAAGCTCTCATCTTTTTGTCGCGAAATCAATCTGATATGGGAACATTATTTATAGTTTCATTTAAAATACGAGAAAGTTTGCTGAAAAAAATGATGGGGGCAAGTAAATGATTTACTTAGGATTATAGTTTTTTGATTTTTTTATCATTTTGACTTCATATTTTTTAGTTTTTGGTTTGAGTTCATACATTCAAATTTATTTGATTATTCTTGCATTGACTTTAAATTGGTTTCTTATGAATTCGTTTGATTCATACATTTATGTTATTTTTGGTATGGGCTTATTGACATTTATGTTATTTTTGGTTTGAGTTATACAAATGAAGAACATATTAGAATTGTGATTAATAATGAATTATGCATTAATGATTTTTGTATAAATAATCATATGAAAAAATAATTAAAGAAGTCGAGATGTAGGCAACAATTAGCAAAAAAATAATTGTTTAGGCATAATTTTGTTTTCAAGATAATCATGTGGTATATATTTGAAATTATGGAAAAAAAATGTAACAATGGTATAGTTATCCACTTTTAGTTTTCATTCTTTTCATTCCAACTCGGGATCACAAAGAAAATTAATTTTCCTTTTCTTTCTTTCAAACTCAGGAACAGAAAAATACACTTTATTTTTTTTCCATTCTTTTCTTTTATCTCCACATTTCTCTTCTTTTCTTTTCTTTCCTTAAAGGAGTTCTATTCACGGGTTGTAATGAAAATATTAAATATTAAGGCTATACGATAAAAGAAAAAACAGAAATTAACTAAAAACATCAATAGGACTGATATAATAAAAGTCCTAAGTTTTTAACACGTAATTGGAAAAAGACTTAACATTTTTTTTATTATTATTGTTATGGTCTGTGGTATAACTTTCTCGTAGAGTTATCACTTTAGTCCAATTAACAAGTTTCATGGTTAACTTTATTATCCTTTTTACAAAATCAATCTTAAAATTGTGTTTAAAATTCAAATTTGGTCCTGGTAGTTTGCAAAAAATTACGTCACATGGTTTTTGACTTTATTATTCATTTATATATATATATATATATATATATATATATATATATATATATATATATATATATATATATATATATACTTGATTTATTTTTGTTTTTTAACTTTATTTTTCAGAAATTCAATTTTTTTTACCATTTGTTTTCTATTTTTTCAAATTTATTTATTTTCAGTTTTTATAATTTTTTTTTATTCAAGTGTATGAAGTTTAAAATATTATAACAAGTTTTTTTATAGAGACCGGATATTACTATTTCTTTTGTTCTTTGTTTTAGTCTATTATGAAATTGAAAAATATTACTTTGAATTAAAACTATTAATATTGCATATAAAAGTATGATTTAATTTGCAAGGTATATCAAACCTTGAAACATTAAGCAAGTTGTTTTCTTTTTTAATTTTTATTTTTTTCGCAACATAAATATAATAACTCTAATAAACAAAAAAATAGAAAGAAAATAATTTTGACCAAAATTAAAAATATAAATATAACATTTTTATTTACTTGAATAAAAATAAAGAAAAAAGTACAAAATTTATAAATTACCAAAATCGTAATATGCTCTAATTTATTAATATATTTTATAATTTTTGAAAAATGTCAAGAAAAAGTTAAAAATACGAAAAAGAAATATTAAAAAATTTAAAATTAGAAAAATAACTAAATTATATTACGAAAAAAAAAAACTAAAAAAAATACATAAAGTGTAAACTATATGAATATATTAGAGTAAATAAAAAACAAAAATAAATAAACTATATATATATATATATATATATATATATATATATATATATATATATATATATATATATATATAAAGAAAATAAATAAAGTATATAAAAAAACAAAAAATAAAGTTATAAAAACCATGTGTGTAATTTTTTGCAAAATATAGAGACCAAATGTGAACTTTAAATACATATTTATGACTAATTTTGCAATAAAAAATAATAATAATAACAAAATTAACCATGAAAATCGTTAAGTGGGTTAGAATGATAAATCTACGAAAAAGTTATGACCATAACAATCATAATAATAATAATAAATATTATGGTTTTTTCAATTACACGTTAAAAACTTAGAGTTTTTATGATATTAATCCAAATCAATAAAATAATCAAAATGACATTTTGTTCTCAGCCACCCCAAATGATGATGGTTCTTCATCGTCTCTTCCACAAACAGTCACTTGAACACATATCCCAAGACTCCTATTGATTGCCCCTCTTGCTTAACTCATTCACGTTCAGCTAAATTGTTGCATGTTTCGCTTGACTTACATTTCCGTAAGTTTAGAAATCATGGTAATCCCTTCTTCATCTCTTATTTTCGGTTTCCTAACATTTGTTGTTTTCAATTATTGTTACTTACATTGATTAAAATGGACTGGAGGTGACACAGATCATATTGGTACCATGTACTCTCGAAACCTAATTATCCTCTATTTTCTCATTTCATTCCACTAACCTTTGATTTATAATGCATCTAAGAAAGACAGTGGACCCTGAATCTTAATAATCGGGAAGCGCAACATATGAGGAAAAGTCAAAAACTCATATGGAGAAATGCGCATGGTAATACAAGAAATAAAACCACCCACGGTGATAATTATTTTAATGCGTAAGTTTTGAGGTATTGCTTATTTAGTTGAATGCCCTTTTGTTTCAAGGAAGAAAGTTGCAAGCATAATGCTTAAACATACATGTAGAGGGTGTGAAAAGGCACATATTTCACTTGTTGCTGCAAGGTCATGGTTTTCCCTACTTCTTGATACAGGTTCTAAACGGATTGCATTCAGTTTGTTCCATATTGTTGTAGAAAAACTCAAGTCATCATTTCTATTTTAAGAATATTTTTGTGATATTTTCTAGAGTAAACTGTAAAATTAGTCCCCGTTTAAAAATTTCTGTTTTGGGCCTACAAAAAGAATTGTTATTTTTAAGTTTCTTTGTTTGGGCCTACCAAAAAATCCACAGTTTTTTTAGTAATTCAGTTAAAATCATGATTTATACTAAAATCTAAGCAGATCTTAGAAAAAAAAATCCATAATTTCTCTAAACTTCTTTTTAAATATTTCAAGAGGGTATTCTACTTCATGATATTCTCAAAGATTAAGATTGATGTGTAATTCTGTTGATAAGGTTATTACTTCTTTGTTTAGTGGAATTTAAGATGGTAAGAATAAAACACTGATCCATTTTTTCATAAGGAGACTTTAATAGATAATCATTTTCCTAGTTAAAGTTAATTATTGGTCGATTTTATTATGTTAAATGTATTCACATACATAACACATATTGGATATATATATATATATATATATATATATATATATATATATATATATATATATATATATATATATATATATATATATATATATATAAACCAATCAAAACAAAAGTTAAAAAAAAAAACTTTAATATTATTAATTTAATAAAATTTTAAAAATATTTTACCTATGATTCCCATGGGTTGTAACCTAAGTTATGATAAAATTATGTCTTGATCGTACTTTTGGCTTTCTAGTAACAATCATAAACGGAAAAAATACTTGGACATGATGGATTAATGATCCTACTTTAATTTTTTGATCCATGTATTCCTACGGGAAGAAAAAAAAACGTTTGAAGAAAAAAAAAATATATGCAATGTGTGTACACTATTTTCTTTTTGGCTCTCTAATATATGTCGTTTGAAGAAAAAAAATATATAAATAAATTCTTAATAAATATATAAAATATTCTCATTATTCTTTTCTAAGAAACATACAAAAACGTTTCTTCACTTGAACTGGCATCATAAAAAGAGACATATAACAAATTCCCAAACACCCATTAAATTCTCCACAATCGGACACTACCCATTAAATTCTCGACATTTAAATCTCACTGGAAGACCATGATACAAAAATGGAGTTTTCTTGGTCGACACCCTGTGACATTCATAAAAGACTTGACCTCTTGAAACTCAACCCCCATACCAAACAAATTGAACTTATAAAGATTTAGTTTCAAATCAGAAACACACAATATAAACAATCCAAAATTTGAATTATAGAGATAATATTCTCCCGTCACCACTCCTCAAGAAAAAAGCATCATCTTCATAAAACATATGGGAAATGTTCATAGAACCAATTTTATCCCCGTAAAAGATCAGTCGTCATCGCATCATTCAACGCCACATGGAGAGCCTCCATCACTTAAACAAAAAGGAACATAGAAAGTTGATCCCTTTGACGAATCTCCCTTTCTAAATGAAACTCCAAAAACAGACTTTCATTATCTAGAACAGACGCCTTAGTAAAATAGAGAACCTTGTATCCATATGATCCACTTAGAACCAAATCCTAAGTACATCAAGATCTGAAACTGAAAATTCTAATTCACATAATCGTACTCCTTAAAATCAACTTTAAAAACTGTAATCTTATTTTTTTTCGCTTCTTATATCAATCCACGATCTCATTGACAATAAGAGAGCCATTTAATATTTGTCCACCCTTAACAAAAGCAGACTGCTCAAAACTAATGATGGAGTCCATAACCTTAGCTAACCGGAGAGCCAAAATATTAGTGATTATCTTGTATTGGGTACCAATGAGAATAATAGGTCGGCAATCAGAGACAACCATCGAACTAGGAATCTTTAGAATTAAAGTTATCAAAGAAGAATTAAATCCCATTGGAATCTTACGCAAATTAAAAAAAATCAAGTACAAACGTCATCACTTCCTACTTAATAACCTTCTAATAGTATTTATAAAACACGATACATCCCCAATGATTTTTCAAAGCCACAAGTCCATACAGCCGCCTTGACCTCAAGCTCTGACACTGAGGCTTTGAAATCCAATATATGTTCCCCTATAAAGGACCGAAAACCAGCACTCCATTAAACCATCAACAAACCGCATGCTTTCTTGAATTTTTCGATAAAATAATAATAATAATAATAATAAATAAGTGTGTATATATATATATATATATATATATATATATATATATATATATATATATATATATATATATATATATATATATATAACACTTGTTTGACTGTATTTAGGTTGTTGGATGTAAGCAACATATTACCACACTCAAAAAGCAACACATCATCATCAACATGTTATAGCATATTAACACACCCAAAAGGTAACACATCATCATCATAGTCATACATGGGTGTTATAACACCAATGTGGAAATGTGCAACACCTAATAAAATGTGATAACACCCCTTATTTTCTATATATATATTTTTTTTTGATATTTTTAAGTTCTATATTTCCAATTTGTTTTTTTTTATATGTCATAATATTTATAGTTATCATATAAATTAAATCATAAATTAAAAATAACATTTAAAAAGTAAAGATTAAATTTTAATAATCCAAACTTAAAAACAACAATAAAATATACAGCAAAAGACAAAAACATTTAAATACCTAAAAAAAAAGAATATATCACATCATCATCCTAGTTATATATAAGTTTTATGATATTAAATAACATGTGATAACATCCATTATTTTTTTTATGTTTTTAATTTCTATATTTCCAAATTTTTTATTTATGTCATAATATTTATAATTATCATATAAATTAAATCACAAATTAGAAATAATATTTAAAAAGTAAAAATAAATTTTAATAAATCCTAAATTAAAAACAAAATTAAAGAAAATTACAACAAAGGGCAAAAAAAAAAAATTTTAAAAAAGATGATAAAAGTTACATTTTTTAACCTAAATTATTCATCTTCGGTATCATCGTAGATATCATCTACCAAGTTTTTTCGAAGTTACTTGTGTTTTCGTTGGTCTTGAATGTCAACAACTTTATGTAAGGTTTTTTTTTGTCTCTGGTTGAAATTGAATGTCTAGGTTTCGTAGACGAATACTCCGTAATGTTTCATCTTTTATCTTCAATCACCAAGTCATGCATTATGATACATGCATAGATAATATCTCGTAGAGTGTCCAACTCATATGATCGTGGCGCATGTTCAACTATTTGTCATTTTGTTTTTAAAACTCTGAAAGCACGTTCCACGTCCTTATGTGCTCCTTCTTGTCTTCTCTTGAAAATTTTGTCTATTGGTTCTATCGGGTGTCAAAGCCCCTTCACAAACGTGGAATATGGTGGATATATTTCATCCGTGAGGTAATACCCGAACTTATACTCATGGCCATTTACTATGAAAGGAGCATACAATGCCTTTCCTGTCAAAAGGTCCTGAAATATTGGTGACTGGCCAAGAACGTTTATGTCATTGTTAGAACCCGCAACTCCGAAAAAATCATGCCAAAATTATAAGTCTTGTAACGCAACAACCTCTAATACTAACAAAGGCGATCCAAGATGATCACCTGTGTATTGACCTTTCCACGCCACAGGACAATTTCTTCATATCCATTTTGTGCAATCAATGCTTTCAAGCATAACCGGAAAACCATGTCTTTCTTTATGCGTTGTATATAGTTGTTGCATCTCATTCAATGAAGGTTTGCTCAAGTATTTATCACCAAAGGTTTCGAAACACCTCTCGCCAAATTATACAAACTTTCTCATGCAGTTCGCTCTGACATTCTCATATAGTTATCAATAGAATCGACCCCCCCCCCCCCCCCAAAAGTCATAAGCTTGATTGCAGCAGTACATTTTTGTAACTCTATAAAACCTTGTTTTCCTCTCACATCATACCTTATTTGGAAATATTCATACCTAAACATATATTTAATTTGTAAAAACGAATGTACTTGTGTTATCAAAAAACAATTATTTAATAATCTAAATAACATATATTTAATTTGTAAAACAAGTGTAATTACGATACCCATTTTCCATTGTATTGGTTATCCGTTGAAATACATTTTTCCGCAAACGAAAGCTTCTTTTAAAATCGCTATGTTGGAAGACACGATTATCCGTAAAATAATCGTGTACTAGACGTCTATCCCCTTCTTCACGATTTATGTTCAACGTCGCACGTCTGATTAGTAGTAGAGTTGGCTCTGACGATAGCATGTCCGTAGCATATCGGTACATCATTCCCATTTACATATCATGATTGTATGGATGGAACGGATCAAGAAAATCCATTTTTTTTAATTAAATAGACTACTAGAAAAGAAGTTGAAATTGAAAGAAATGTGAATTTTTGAAAGAAATTGTTGAGTTTTGTAGGTAAAATTGATATAAATATTATGTATTTATCTTAAATATAAATAGGGAAATTTTTTTTAAAGTTTGTGACCATTTGCAAATGGCCAAAAATGTGAGTGTTCCCAAGCAATTTCAATCGTTTTCTCCCGTTACCACCATAACGCTCATTACCGTAACGCCTAAAAACGTCACCCCAGGGCGGTGTAGTCGGCGTTATAATGCCATGTTTAGTGTGACACGTCGGAAAAACGGGGGTGCACGTTACCCTCTCCCACCTATCTTAGAGTTGTGACCCACATCCCATCAACTTTAAGGCCCGAAATCAAAAGTTATTGATGCCTCAGATTAATTTAAACCCATGAAAAGATAGAACATTTTAATTAATAAGAAAATTATTACCATCTTACAAAAATATATGATATTGAGTTGATTTTTTTATTATTCGCTCTTTAAACAGAAATCTTAAGTTGAATAATTAAAGTTGTAAATTGCACATTTGTTTCATAAGGACGTAACCTTTCTCTAGTCATTGCATAAAAACTAAAAAGAGACCCAAACACGTAACACAAGACATGATAGAGATGAAGATAGCAGAGAATAGTCATTCGATAATTATCTTAATAATTTTTATAACCCAACGAAGTTTTTTATTTCAGTCTAAACGGTTTGTTAATTAGTTTTTGTGTCTTCTAGGCAATGATGTCTAAAAATCTGTCAAATATATCCTTTTTGCTGATGTGGATAACGTTGAAAGGGTTAACCAGTAAACCATGTGGACTTTGACAACGGAAATGACAAATGTTAAGCTGATGTGTCATGGCCACCTGTATCATCCGGCAGCCACATAATCCCGCCAATTTCCTTAATCAAAATCGGAGATACTCAATGCACGAATCGAAATCGAAATAAAAACACAACTGCTCGATCAGTAATTTCATGGTCGATCGATTAATCATTATGTATTGGAGCATTTCAATTTTAATTTCGATTTCGATTTTGATTTTTACTATTGTTTATTAAAAAATGCATATGATTACGTGCGAAATTGGTTAGAGTTTCAGAAAACTCTTATGCAAATGAAATTAAAATACGCCGTTGTGAGCATGGAAATTGATGATTGTTAGACGAATGAAATCAGTTCTAAATTTAATATTCCTTCTACTGTTTCCTCCGTTTTCTTCAATGGAAGATCAGCTTGCAGTCGGTTTGAAACAGATAATAAATCTAAAACAAAACAAAACACATAAGGCAATATAGGTTGGGAATAGCCGAATAGGATCGGATTATTTAGCTATTAAATATAGTTTTTTCCTTACGGAATAAAAAATAATGAGAGCATGTAGACCTATTCTTTGCTAAATTCTACTTTCAAAAAAATCAATGAATCATTTAAATAATCTGTACATAGACTAAAGGATGTCACATCATACCCTCACAAAACTTATCTTATTTCCCTTTTTTCCTCCTTTATATTCCCAAAATTCTTCCCATCAAGTCCCAAACAAGCTTGAAGAAACCTATGAGTAAAATACCAATTAATAATGTTATATTGTATGTAGAATTGAGCATATAGATATGTATACCTTTAAATGATGTGGCATGATCTTAACATCATAGGGTACATGAAGCCATGCCTCAGGTTGATAGAACATAAAGTTCTCAGGTTTACTAGTGTACACGTCAGCATACTGATGGATGTGATAAGCAAAAGCCGATTCTTGTCCAGTGTCAGTGAGAAAAGTGGCCCCAAAAGATTCATTAAACATGTTTCTCATTGTACGCCGTGCATTTTGTCTCTCTTCATTTAGTTCATCCAGAAGCGACTTAAAATGGTCACACGTGTGTTTGCTACATACAGTTGAATGCAATTTCCCCAAAAGCTCTTGTATTATATGGAATTTCGCCTGTATTTTCAATTTTCAAATATAAATATATATTATGTGAAAAAAGATGATTTGAAAGATAACACGATTAATTAATTAATTACCTGTGCAAAACGGTAAGAATCTTCGTTCTGTATTTTGATCTCATGCTGTGTAAGATAAAATTAATGAAGAATATTTTATTTGTTAATTGTATAAATTTTATGGATGTAAATGTAATTATTATTAATTAATGAAAATGAAATTTGTACTTCTAATTCATGGATGATTGCAGCAGTACGCCAGCCAGCTTTTGAAGGGCCTCGTAGATCGCTGAATAGGTGGTCCCCAAAGTATATCACCTGCAATTTATTTATTTTTTGTTAAATCAATGATTTTATAGATGATAAATTAAAATAATAATAAATACCTCTGGGCCATTCCATTTGGTGATTTGTAAGAAGGTTTTGAGGCATCCATGGTAGTAAATTTTATTTGGAAGAAACTCATCCACTTTCGAGAAGGCTAGATTGTCCTTCTCCACGTCATAGGAGCTGCATAAAGTAACACCACAAACACAAATTATTTAAATTCTAGGAATTTATTTTAACACCTATTATGTATAAAATATTACTTTTATTTGCAAATTTGCAAAGAAATTAGATATACCGAAATGGATGCTCAGATGTGTAGAATTCAGGCTTATTTGCTTTAGCAATCACAACTTCAAATAGCTCCCTCCACGAATCTCCACAATCCAATGAATCCTTTAAAAAAAAAAAAAAGTAACATTTATGATAAAAAAGATCAGATCACTAACAAATTTAACAAATTGTTTCAGAGTTCACCTCCAACATGTAACGCATCCCTCCATCAACAAAATAATAGGGAGAATTTGTCATTAAGAAGAGTTTCTTCCCATTCTCCTTCAACATTTTGAGAAAAGACAGAAATTGCCCCTACAAATATAAAGATATACAAATCATGAATGGATCCAAAAAATACAATTGGGTTTATTACTAAAAACATAACACACATTTTTAACTAAATATCTTGGGGGATCAGCAAGAACTCCTCTATGAACCAATCCACTTCGGTGTACATACTGAATTGCACGATGTACATCTTGGTATATGTAAGAAGCATCAAATTCCAACTTTGCATCAACAAAGTATTGCACAATATCTGCAATCAGACATACCTACAAAGAGTATGGTATTTTCAGTATATACTTTATTACACATATCAAATGACAAAATGATAGAAAATGTTTTTATGGAATAAAAAGATAAGAATACCAACCTCACTAAAGCAAAAGAAATCCATCAAACCTACAAGTTGTCTTGCTTGATCACGCCCAATATGTCGCGTTCCATAAAGCTCTTCGATTTCCTTCCTACTAAGCTGTCAATTACAATTTATAAATTATTATTTAATTTTTGACTTATGGGATACGTGAAAAAAGATGGATATTAGAGAAGAATGCAAGTGAAAGATGAATTTATACACCTTGCGTCTACCAAAGTAGCATCCATCTGGCTCAATTGATCCAAAGAAATCTAGCTTCAAAAGGCAACCTTTTAGCTTATCATAATATAGCCCTCTAATTGGAAAACTCTGATCATATTTAGATGCCAAGCAGCCATCTGGATATCTAAGCTGAAAATGAAACATTAAAGTATGTAAGAACAGATTCAAAATTGTCATAATACAGAGTTACAGACCTCGTTTACTAAGTGTTGTTTTGCCATATCATAGATCAAGTTTTGTAAGCTAGGAGAGTAATGAGCCAGGGTATAATCATAGTCAAATCCATAAACTTGTATGCTGTCCAATCTAAGATTCTTATTAACATATATACCTGAGATTCACAAGAGTAACACAATCAAACAACAATCACATTCAAAGCTTATGCTCAGATAAAATGAAATATGTTGGTTACTGTCTACCTTTAGGGTTCATCTTAGGCATTCTGTCTAAAGCTTCAGGAATCTTAAGAAACCTCTGTTTGGCCAGATCAAACTTCTCCCGAATTTTAGCTACTTCATCATTAGAATCTGAATAACCAACATCAGTTACATGTTCTTCTTCTAAAAGCTTTCCTACACTTCGATCATAAGATATACTTGCTGTTTGGCTATTACATCCTCTCCAGAACCCTAAATTACAAAATAGAAAACCATAAGTTTCACAGGTAGAGTGAAAAAATCATCTACCAGAGTTCCATTACAACATAATTGGTCATGTCTCTAGGTTTAGGAAGCAGTTTCTTACATTAAACGTGAATACATAAATAGACTAGAGTAGGAGGTACCTTTTTGAAGTCCAGAACTAGAAGTAGGAAAGTTAGCCCACTGCAACCAGATCCATAAAGGTATTAGCTCGTAAGTAATACTAATACGATCTAGATCATAATTTCATAAAATATATGGAAAATCCCCAAATAACAATACTAAAACCAAATTATGCACTTTGTGATATTAATAATCGACTCGTACAACACACATTCATATACATGAACTACAAACATAGATGCAAGTTCACATTTCCAAATCTTACATCAATAAACAGAGAGAAAGAAGCATACCAGGAGCGACGCACGAAGTGGAACGAGTCTGCGAATGGAAGCCATGACAGGAGACAGAGAGGAAAGGAGAGATTTCAGTTGTTCATCAGCGTATGAAATTTGTTAATAGTCGTTATTAGGGTTTTTTGTTTCAACTTTTCAGGAAACTTCTGTTAAAATAACTTTTCTGTGTCGATTTGTCGATGGTGTATTAAGCCGCCATGAAGTTGTTTTCAAGAAGCGTCGAGTGTGAAACGGGTTGACGTTAGAGCGCCTACTAAAAGAGCGTTCGCATATTCACCAATAAATCAAGTTGTATACAAAGGTTAAACTATAAGAGAGTTACCTGTTTCACCAAAAAAACAAAGATTTGACTATAAAGAAAATCCTAAATTTGTCTTTAACTACACTCGTATTAAACGGGGCTAAGTTTAAACCTGGTTTCTAAAAAACTTCTCACAACTCCGTTAATATGTTTCATGGTTCCAAGGTTTGTACATGTCGCCATCAAATTTTACTAAAATATCGCATTAACTCATACATATGTATATAAACAAATAGTAGTTGAAAATACATATGAAAATATTAATTATATACAAAATTATCGTCTTATGTCACGCTTTACAAACGATGGACCTCGTCAAGATGAAAAAAATTTGAGGTTTGACATTGCCGTCAAGTCACGTCTTACATTATTTAGAACATTGGTTTAAACAATATTTTTTGTGATATAACATTTGTGTTATTGTTATAATGTGTGTGGCGAGAACAATATTATAGCTAGATAGATTTTTTACGCATGATATTCTAGTACGAAAAATGAAAGTATGATGTTATTACATCATTGCACCATCAATACTTTACTTATTAAGGCATTGTATTTTGAAATATATACTCAATTATAACACTGTATTTTTAAATTCTTTCTTATTATGACATTATTCTTTGAAAAATATCCATATTATAACAACAATAATTGTTTTAAGTGTAAGAATTACCATAATTGTCTAGTTAGATGTGACATCCACAAAGTTACGGTTTTTTTAAAAAAAATTATGCTTATTTTAAATCAGAGTGATCTTTGTAAATACGGAATTTGTCTCATAAAAAGCATTTTCCGTAGAAAATGTTTTTCGTTGATTTATTAAAAACTTTGGATGTTATAACTGATATAAAAACATAAGAATAAACAGATATTACATCAATATTTTAGCAGCCTACGAGCTTAAAACATCCCAAAAATCATAGTAAAAAATTTATTTTGAAAGCCAAGCCCAAAACCATAATTGTTTACAAAACATTGTTTCCAAAAGATATAATTACAAATCATAGTATCCCATAATCGAATATCATAAAATCTGAAGGTTGTGCACGATCAAGCCTTCATCTTGCTCTGATCATCTGAAGTACATGAAACCATAATAAACAACTATAAGAATGAAGTTTAGTGAATTCCCCCAAAGTATCACCACACAACATATAACATATACAATCATGCATGCTGGGTCCAATTAGTCATCAGACTAAAATACCCCCAGGTCCACAACCTCCCGGTTGGATTACCCCCGGCTCACAACCTTTCAGTTGGAATTCCCCGACCCAATCAGTTATCCCACTAGAATGTCAATGTGTAACGGGTCCAATCAGTCATCGGACCGGAATACCCTCGGGACCACAACCTCCCGGTTGGATTACCCCTAACCCATAACCTTTTGGTTAGAATGCCCCGGCCCACAACCTTTCGGTTGGAATGCCCAGGTTTGTTTACTGACAACACAAAGCAGCACAACCTCAATCCAACCACACTATATCGACATATACATAACAGATAACATACATCCAGTAAACAGATAATCACATAACCAGTCAGCAGACTAACAGACTGATTCATATATCACTACCGCATAGCAACATCATATACACCAAGACACAGATCTAACAAATCACTACAACATAGAAATATCCTATATACCAGGATACATAATTTAGAGGGTAGGTATTGGTGCCTTTGACCCACAAGTATAGTGAGGAAAACTCACCTGAATCGAAGAACCTTGAAACACTGCGATACGCTCCCTTTTACATTGCTTGCTCCCGTGAATCCACTAACACCATAACTAGATAAAATCTTAATTTTATAGTCCAAAATCCTCAAGTTTGACCCAAATTCAAACTTGGTCAAAAAGTCAAAGGTCAACAAAAGTCAAAGTCCATGGTAGCTGAGTACGCCTAGCGTACATGATCTCAACTTCGTATGCTAACCGTACTCCCAGGTACGCCTCGCATACACGAGCTGGTTCCAATATTCCTATAAACACTTTATCCTTTAAGGCTTTTTTCCAGAGCTCAGATCTATACTCAAAACATCGACTTAAATCATAAAGTTTCCAACTTTATGACTTTCCATGGCTAGAAAAGGTCCAAAAGCTAAAACCCTAACTTGTATATCCATTAAGACAAATTAACTCTTGCATGGAAGGGATAGAAGGATCAAGATCACATTTTTATGGTTCCTAATAGCTCCATAATGGATAAAGTTTCCAAATTTATCCATTAGAATGGTCCAAACAACCAAGATCTAGTCTTTTAAGTTTCACAGGGACCAAAAGTGCATCTTTATTACTTAATCCATTAAGTCCAAGTCTCCAACCTTCAGATCTGAATCAAAATGATGTTTAGATAGAAAAGTTTTCAACTTTATCCATAACAAGGTCACAAACTTTTAAGATCTAAACATTATGCACTAAAGTGACCAAAAGCTCGTAACATCCAAATCTTGCTAGATTTAACAAATGTATCATCAAGATTCAAGCTTTATACCCCCAGAAGAAAGATCAAGGTGAACAAGGTCTAGATCTACAAGCTTTAATGCAACCAACACTTGTTTAATGAGCTCATTCTTCTCCAAGATGCGCGAAGAACACTCCAAAGCACTCAAAAACCCAATGATATCATAAATAGGGCTAGGGTTTTGATATTAAGGTTTGAGAGGATGGAGGCTGGAAGAAATAATGGTTTAGGGAAGTTAAGGAACTTAAATAGGGCTCAAAGCCCCAAAATTAGGGTTTGGGTCCTGGTCGAGTACGCCCAACATACTCCTGATACGTCCAGCGTACCAGGTTAAGCTTCCATGATCTACCTAGACTGCCTTGCCTAGTACGCCCATCATACTAAGCTACACCTAAAACCCTCCAAACTTCCAATGGTCATAACTTCTTCATTTTAACTCCAATTTCGATGATCTTTATATCCGCGGAAAGGTATTGAAGAGCCCCCATGATATTATCTAAATATATTGGACTAAAAGTTTCCTAAACAAAAATCCAAATTTATTGTAAGATGTAACGTCTGGACTCTTGGATGTATTTAAATTAAATTTGTATTTTGGGTGGTACCACATCGTGGTGAAGGAATCCCACGACGTGGTGATGGTTGACGTGTGAATGAAAGCCACGACATGGCAACCTATGGGCATGATGTGGCAACTGTTTAATGAGAAACCCTAATTTATAGGGTTTGTGCCCTATTTAAAGGAGTGTTATGGCTAGGGTTGCTCACCCTTAGCCTCCATCACGTTCTTTCATCTCCCAAGAAAACCCTAACATCCACTATTTCTCTCTAAGATTTTTGTGTTGATTTTTGGGGATTAGGAAAAGAAGGAGGAGATTTCTAGACTTGGATTCAGCAAGCAACTCTTCTCATCACCTTATTGTGCATCTTCGAACTCTTGTAAGGCCTCGAGCTCCAAGATTTTTGATTATAGAGTGTTAGATCTTGTATTTTGTCCCATTTCTTCTTGATATTGTTAGATGGGATGGAGAGATTTCATAAAGGTTGTAACTTTATGAATCCCTGGATCATTTGTAGTAGTTCATGGTTGGATCTAAATTGAGTCCAAGACATGCATTGGACATGAAATTTTAAGAAGCATCAATCTTTAGGATGGTTTTGGTGCTATAAGCTCTTCTGGAGTAAATGAGTTTGAGACTCAAGGGATTAAGTGCTTCTTGATTAAGTCCTTGCCTTTCTTTAGCCTTTTTGGATCTAAGAATTGAGATCTAGACCTCTTGGTGGATCTCAAGGAATAAAGGTTGAAACTTTACCCTTTTGGCCATTAGAAATGATCAGAACTAGACTTTGGAACCTTTGGAATTAGAAGACTCGACTTAACTCATCAAGACATTTTGGATCTTGTTCCCACGACATGACTTAGAATGCCGTGACATGGTGCTAAATTCATTAGAGAGGATGAGAGTTTCTTTCTTTTTGGGGAGCTGGTTTGGATGACCGTAGTATGCATTGGATTCGGTGGGATAGGGTTCTTGCTTTACAGGATGATGAAGGTTTGGGTGTTGGTAGTCTCTTTGCTTACAATAGGGATTCATTTCTACGGTAGTGATGACATTTCAACTTTTAAAATCATAAATACCAACCACAATTGTTTCCAAAAATCCCATTATATGACCATAGTGTTTAGAAAGATCAGAGTATCAAAACTAAGTATGAAAACGCCGGAGAATGTACATCGTGCCATCAAGTCGGGCGCTTTCTCTTAGAACTAGAAGTACCTGAAACATCCAATAAAACTGTAAGCACACGCTTAGTGAGTTTCTCAAAACAAGCAAACATAAAATCACATAACACCATGCACACATTGGGTTTGGTGCGATAGGGTTCTTTCTTTTTGGGGAGTTGGTTTGGATGACCGTAGTATGCATTGGGTTCGGCGGGATAGAGTTATTGATTACAATAGGGATTCATTTCTACGATGGTGACAACATTTCATTCATTACCTGAATAAGGTTCTTGCTTTACAGGATGATGTGGGTTAGGGTGGTGAAAGTCTTGTATGGTTTGGAGGGTCATGCTTATTCTTTGATTCCAAAGAGAAATTAGATGGGTCCTTGGAATAACATTACACGAATGTTGTTTAATCTTAATAATTGTGGTTTTGATTTTCAGGCGGCGTGTCCTATACATATAGGGGATGGGGCACGTACTTATTTTATGCACGATGTTTGGATGGGAGACATCCCACTTACTATCTCTTTTCATAGGTTGTTCATATTGGATAACCACCATACTTCTACAGTCAGAGATTGTATTGCTTTAGGTTGGGGTGCTAATAATTTTAGACGGATGCCTAGGGGTGGTATTAAGCGGGCCCAATATGACGTTTTCTTTAGATTGATGCAGGATGTTTAACTTACTACCATACCATATAGACTGGGGTGGTCTCTAGATATTTCTGATAGCTTTCAGCCTCTTCCGCTAACGCTTTTATGGATAGTGGTCTGATTACTTCGGGTGATATGATTACTAAATGGAATAATTGGGTTCCCATTAAACTCAATATTCTGATTTGGAGAATACAGCTTCAGAGTATCCCTACAAGAGAAAGATTATCTTCCATGGGCATTATGTTGGCAATGATTATGTGTCTGATTTGCTCTTGTGAAGTGGAAACCATTGATCATCTTTTTACTGGATGCTCTATTATTATGGATATTTGGAGCCGAATTGCTATTTGGTGGGGTTTACATCCTCCAAATCATATTTATGTCCAGTCGATTCTCGCTTGGTCTGATGCAGGTTTGACAACATTTTGGTGCATTCGGAACTTTCGGAATGTCACCATCATGGGAACGGCCATCCCAATTTTTTTTTATTATTTGATGATATTGTTGATAAAACTTTCTTTTGGGTTTCTAATAAATGTAGTAAAACTAAGTTAAGTTGGATTGTTTGACTTCATAATCCTGTTTCGGCTTCGAATTTCATGTAATTGTTTTATTTTCTAGCTTCTTGCTACTTTAATACAATTCTTCCGTTTAAAAAAGATAATACAATCCGTTAGATAGAAAAAATATACTAAAATAATAAGATAATACTTAAAAGAATGAAAATAATAGATATATTTAAAAGAAAAATCCTTATATTTTGATTTATTTGTGAAAAAAAATCATCATATTCTACTAGGTGATATGTGCATATTTAGTTTGTATTAAGTATAGATTCCTATTCATTTATTAGCTAAATTATTGCATTTCATGGACAAAAGGTACTTAAAAGTGTTTGAATTGTATTTTCAGTCCAAAAATGAAGCGTGGAAGCAAAAGGAAGCAGGAGAAGCGATTATGAGCTCGGGAATTGAATAAAGAAGAAAAACACCAAAAATAGCACCTACTCGGCGAGTAGGGCCGACTACTCGGCGAGTCCAAGTGAAGATAATGACTCGGGAACCCAGATACTTATCGCATACGGGAGAGTGTGAGACGGACTCGACGAGTCGATACGCAAATATATAGATAACTTCTCAGATCGAGGAAAAAAACTTCTGGGACAATTCTAGAGCAATTAGCTGCGATTCAGAGGTCAGAGAAACCCTAGAAGACGAAGATAGAAGCTACAATATAATCCCGAAGGAGATTTGAGGCAAATTTCACCATTCAACTTAATCTTTTGTTTTCCATTATGGTTAGGCAATTAGAATTCGTTTTTATGCTGTTATTTACTTCAATCATGAGCTAAAACTC
Source organism: Lactuca saligna (assembly GCF_052625555.1). Lineage (NCBI taxonomy): Eukaryota > Viridiplantae > Streptophyta > Magnoliopsida > Asterales > Asteraceae > Lactuca > Lactuca saligna. Next base: position 106,236,734 of record NC_136424.1, read on the forward strand.
TTAACTTCTGTTTGGGGATACAAAATTGAGACTATGGTTTGATTATTGGTAGGATTAATTCAATGTTGGTGATTTATTTGTTATTTTAGCTTGCTAGAGAACCTTGTGTGTGAATGATAATTAATTTTCTGTTAATAGGAAGGTAATTAAATAGCATGAACATCGTTTGATTATCAACCTCATATACCATGTGACTACTTTGTTATATGTCTACGATTAATGAACATGAAACTAGAATTAATAAGAAAATTAAGTAAATTCATGTGCAAGCTTGTGTGATGACCATCAACAAGAAGTTAATTAAAAACCAAATTGATTAACTATTGTGAGTCTAAAGTAATCCGAATAATTAATCTAGTGAACTAAATTGAATTAGACAACTGATCGTTGTTTAAGTTAGTTTAATTTACTAAGGATTAGTGTAGTGAATGCGAACCTAATCACTTGAATCGGTAACCAACAAAAGAATGAATCCATTGCACTATTACCTTGAAATCAACCATAGGATCAATTGAGTTGAACTAAACAGAAGTTCCTTCGTATTATTGAATCTAGTTAATTCTTTGTTTTTCTAGTTTTTAGATTAACTAATAGTTAGTAAGTTTCTAGTCTTGTAAAACTAGAGAAAACCCTCTACTTATTAATTAATTTAGATAGAATTAGTTTTTATTTTTAATTTGTCGTTCTCTCTGTTCGATACCCTACTTATTTGACTATACCACAATTGATAGGTTCACTGCCTTTGTGTGTTTATTTTACAACTAAAAAAAGGTTTAAAATTAAAGTGAGTTTACGCACATGACTAGGTTTACGGGCAAAATTGCAAAATACAAACAGTTGCTGATTTTAAGACTTAGTTGGCTGAAAAAAAAAAAAGAAATAAAGACTAAATCGCTAATTGAGTCAAAATATAAAAAACTTTTGGTAGGATCTTACAATTCCGATGTTATCCTACGATCACGATGTTATAAACCATAAAAAAGTCTTGAGTAAGATCTATTCGAAAGCGAAAAACATGGTCTACCATAATATGCGAAAATAACAAGAACCCAAAGCTAAGATGATCAATTTTGACTTTAAAAGTTGATTTTGCTTGCTAATTTTCCTATTTTATTAAGCCCGGCCTGGGCTAATAAACGGGCCCCAGTAATACTGAGTCACAGAAGTGCTAATTTTTCTAGAGTAAATTACACGAATGGTCCCTATGGTTTGGGGTAATTTGCACGTTTGGTCCCTAACTTATTTTTTTAACTCGGAAGGTCCCTACGGTTTGTTTTTGTTACGTGCTTGGTCCCTACAGTTTGTTTTTGTTACGCACTTGGTCACTGTCTTACCTAAAACGACTATTATTTAAATAAGAAAAAATGGTGGAATAGGTAAGGTAAGGTGAGTGGGGTGGGGTTGGGGGGTGTGTTTACTTAAATAAATTAAAATATCAAGGGAAAATAGTATATTTAGGTAAGACAGGGACCAAGCGCGTAACAAAAACAAACAGTAGAGACCTTCCGAGTTAAAAAAAATAAGTTAAGGACCAAACACGCAAATTACCCTAAACCATAGGGACCATTCGTGTAATTTACTCATTTTTCTATCCATTGTGCACCCTACCCAACCTTTCTTCCTTAATGGGCCAAAAGCAAACGCCCATAACTTGTTTGATTCTTTCATCTAAAATCCTGAAAAGTTATCGTGAAAAGTAACAACTGAATGAATATATATATATATATATATATATATATATATATATATATATATATATATATATATATATATATATATATATATATATAGAGAGAGAGAGAGAGAGAAAGAGAGAGAAAGTTTTGCGAGATATGGAGATGCCATCTTAGCCATTAATTTTGAAGATAAAAAATTATAAAATGCAAAATAATAGGAAAAATCTAAATTTTTTTTAATATTATTTTCGTTATTTAATTTATCCAAAAAAAATCATTTTTTTTTTCCAAATATGAGTGAATATTCTAATAGAATATTGCACTGTAAATAATCAAATCGAATTTTTAAAATGTTAAAATATTTTAATATTCTACTAAATTTGGTAGATATGTTAAAATATTATAATATTCTATTTAAAATTTTGGATTTTTAGAATATTCTAATATTTTATTAGAATTTTTTAAATATTTATAGTTTAATATTCTAATAGAGTATTATAACATTCTAAAAATCCGATCTGAATATTTATATAATAATATTCTATTAGAATATTTCATGTATTTTTTGAAAAAAAAGAGCGGTAATTTATTTATTTTGGATAAAAAAAATGATGAAAATAACATTTTAAAAAAAGTTTCATTTATTTTGTATATATATATATATATATATATATATATATATATATATATATATATATATATATGTCATAAGTTTAAGAAAGTTCCTGCATACTCCTTATAGTCTAGAAGTTTATTTGAAAACTTTTGTTTGAAAATTTGTTGTGCCCTAAAATGTTTCGACTCAAATTAAAATACCTGGCCATAATGTTAATACCTCTATAGCACTAGAACTTTTATTCTTGCCACCACTTTACTTTATTAGTAATAAAATCACAAATTCGGTCCATTTTTAAATAATTCAGCTTCTAAAGAACTACAAAGATGCCCTTAAACTTTATTACTTGGTATTTTGTCAAATATATAATATATAAAACTTTATGGAATTATTAAGAATTCCTCGACCTTGTAGTTGTAGGTTTATATTTTGACCATTCTTAAGCATATTTTTAATGTAATGTGAGAACACTTTGCATGTTATTATTATTATTACTAGTTTATAATCCGTAGGAACTACGGTTACAAAATTAATTAAGCTTTTATAGTGAGAACTCAAAATTATTAATCAATTATTGTAAATAAATTATTAATTAAGAGTTATTTTTTAGTTATATAAATTATAATCGTTAATTAAATAAATATGTAAAATTATATCACATTATTATTTGTATTAATTTTATTTTAGTTTTTATTCTAATGTTATTAACTTAATGTAATTGGAGTGAGAAGTTTAAATTTTAAATTTTAAAATTGAAAATTAGTAAGTTGATAAGTAACATTTATTAATTAGGAAGCCTAATAAAGTGACACATTTTAAAATTAGAATAAAATATACATTAATTAAAAGTGCTAATAAAATGACACATATCAAAAAGATATTAAAAATATTATTATTATTATTATTATTATTATTATTATTATTATTATTATTAAATGTGCGACGAAAGTTACTTGTAAAGGGATATTAACGATTCGACTCTTAAAAATAATAAGTACATATATTTTTTTATAATTCTCAAAAACGATTAGCGTACGTCATGTAACATCAATAGTTATTGTTTACATAATGAGTTAAGATTTTTTATAAACTAGGTTACAACCAGTGGAAACCATGGATAAAAAATTTATAAAACAGTTATATGTATTATTAAAAAAATTTGTTTTAGGTATTTTCTCCATTAATAGTTGGTGAAGCTACTTAAAATAACATTAGGAAGACTTTATGTTTGGATGATATAAAGAAATTAAGTTAATTTACATCATTTGTGTATATGACTGGTAATCCATTGAAATACCAATCATACATTCTGTGTCAGGTACAAATATTGGCGATTCAAATGATATGTTCAACAAGATTCAACTAATAATTAAGAACCTCAATAATATGTTTTATATGAGATTAAATTATGTTCTCTTGTTAACTTAAACTCCGTAATACGGTATAAAGCTTGATAGTAAAATGAGAAAATCTCACCATTATTGTTTATGAATTATAGTTTTTCTTTATTTGGCGACACGTATGAATTGCTTCTAAAGTAAAAATATACTTATTAATGGTATTTGCAATGTATAAGGGTGTTAATGTTGATGTTTGTTTGTTTTTCTGTTTTTTATTATAATAAATTTTTTTTTGCCGAAATCACATATAAGGCATAGGATTTGATGCCAATGATTGCATACACATTCCATATATAGAGGATTGTATACAGAATATATTTATTGTGCATTAAATATTTTCGTGGAATAGATAGGAAACAAATATAGAGTTATATTATGAAAAATAAGATTAAGGGCATTATGATCAATTCACAATAATCGAAAGATGGAGGTAGAGAAATGACACATGTACAAAAGGCTTTATTTACTAGATAGGTAGATTACATAGGGGATGGAATTGATTATCATGTAGGTTAATGTATTACGAAGAATTTAGTGAAGGCCTAAATTGTCTAAGATGAGTTTAACGTTTATTTATGTTTTAATTGATTTATATTTTTACGTAACATTTCATTCAAATTTAGTGGTCACAATACAACAAGTGGCAATAAGACTACAAAATAGACGAGTTTATGGGATACAAAAACTTGAACATATTTTGAAAAATAGTTACATGAAGATGTGTTAACCTATACATATAGGATGACAAATGGACAGATAATTCATATAGAGCACGAATCATGCTAAAATCGGCATGTCATCTGCTTTTATGTTGAAATTGATAGATGTTTCTTTTTTACTTTACGAAATTAAGGAGTCAAACAGTTAGTTAATATGAACATCTATACATGATGACTAACGTTTTATCCAAAAAAAACTTAGCTTAAATCTTAACATATTACAAAGACACTAACCATTTAGGTATTTGTCTTTTTTTTTTTCTTCTCAGTTCCTCTTTTGTTATCGATGAATATTGTGGAAAAAAAGGTTTAAAAAGTAAAGCTAAAATAATCATTTTGTATCGTTCAAACGATTTATTCAATTTAGAAAAGAGAAAACTTCGTACACTCATTCATCATTTTACCTAAACAAAACTTCATCCAAAAAGAAATAGTCGGCCCCTTTGTTGGTAAATGTTATAGGATATTTCACAACGTGGTTATGGATTTCATACGCATGGCATGATTAGTATTATATATGCTTATATTTTGAAATTTCTTTATATAAAATTTGCATATGGATTCTTACCAACAGGATTAGTAAACTCATATGTTAAGTTTCACTTAAAATTTATTAGAATTACCCATCTTTTAGCATTCATCGGATTTTACCAAGAAAAGATACATTATTGCACTTGTGCATACATTTTGGGCTTTGCAAGTTGTAATCATAAAATTAAATGAGAATCCTAAGATCTTACAAATATTGACATCCTTATCATGTCAAAATAAGACCAAAAGGCTCATACCTCACCAGTATTTAATGATGACATGATGTCCTAAATGGTTGGAGTTCAAATATCATCCGGGACAATGGTATAATTTATAAGTATGATTAGAGAATATTTGTGTTGCCGTTCTAAAAAAAATAATCTATGATATATATATATATATATATATATATATATATATATATATATATATATATATATATATATATATATATATATATATATATATATATATATATATATATATATAAGGAGTGGTTGAAATGAGAACCAAAAAATATTAAGAATCTCTAACTTTAAATGTTTATAAAGGGTTTAGGGTATATATATATATATATATATATATATATATATATATATATATATATATATATATATATATATATATATATATATATATATATATATATATATATATATATAAGGAGTGGTTGAAATGAGAACCAAAAAATATTAAAAAATATTAAGAACCTCTAACTTTAGATGTTTATAAAGGGTTTAGGGTAACCCTAAACCCTTCATAAACACCCTAAACCCTAAACCCTTCATAAACACCCTAAACCCTAACCCCTAACACCTAAACCCTAAACCCATTTATAAACACCTTTAACCCTAACCTCTAAACGCTAAACCCTAAACCCTTTATAAAAATCTAAAATTAAAGGTTTTTACGGTTCTTAACCTTTTTTGGTTTTCATTTGAATATATATATATATATATATATATATATATATATATATATATATATATATATATATATATATATATATATATATAACATGTAATGTACCAATAAAAAACATTTTTATTTTTATCCCTTAAGTTTTAACCTTAGGATGTTTAAAAAAACGTGAAAAATGCATCTATATCCATTAGCTGGTCGTTTAGAAGTTATAAAATGTCCATACACCAACGATAATAAATACTATCTAATCTATTATAATATAACAAAAAAATTAGTTATATGTTGCACATGATGTACCAAGCGAAAGTTCAATATGTCACTTAGTGATTTATATACAATATTTTTTGGATATACACAACAATTTATGTTTTATATGGTTGTACTGTACAACTGTATAAAAATAATTTGTTGGGTATAGATAAAAAATGTTGTTAACGGATTATCAGTCATATGCCAATCATTGTAAGTTGTAACTTATGTACGTATTCTAAAAAAAACTACGTAAAACTTAAATGATGAAAGATAAAAACTTTTAAAAATCTAATAACTTTTTTTTTCAAAATAAAAGAGACATGCCCCATATCAAGAGACAACATCATCAAACAAAAACAACCTTTGTTAGTCACCATCACAATCTATTTTGAGTCGTTTATTCGATCATCATTGCGTATAAAAAGGTAAGTAACTTCATGGGTAGATGGGTGATCCTAATAAGACATTCCTTATACATCCTATAATCATTTTTATAAAAGATCAACTTATAATCAACTTCTTGTAATCATCTTTTTCGAAAAACAATGCAATTTCAACCAATAAAAATATTTCAAACATTAATTAAGGTTGTCTAAATGGTAAAATAGAATGTCTTATTAGCCAACCCCTAGGTAGAATAATGCGATTATATTTTATTTACCACAAAGCTTTATACCAATTATTACACCAAGGACAGCCAAAGAGCACATACTTACAATTTTTGGCTTGTCGCTTTGAATACGAATGATCAAAAAAATCAGACAAACATGTCATCAAAAACTTTATCCAGAAAAGATATGCAGTACATTTGTTAAAACAATAAAAAGGAGATATATTTTAAAAATAGTTTTAAATTATTTTCGACAAAAATAAATCTAACAAGCATCATACAAGAAAAGCTTTTACTATCTAAACGATTAATAAAACTTTTTTAGGCCATCATAAGCTTACACAATATTCACTAAAATAGACTATAAATTAGTTTTATATTTAAAATAATAATTGAAATAGATAACCTCATTGAGTTTTTAATACCATACATTAATTTTGAATTATATATCTAAATATTATTTTATTTCATCTTGTATCCATCTTGTTTACTAGTTATTACCGAACACTATCACTCTAATTTAATTCCTAAAAAAACCACATATTCATAGGGTGTTTGGAAAAAAAAAAAAAAAAACTTATGACTTATTAAGTTATAACTTTATAAGCTAATAAGTTAGAGCTAATAAGTTAGAGGGATGTAACTTATGTGGGTGTTTAGCAAAAAAGTTTATTAGTTATTATCTTTTATAGCTTATTAAAACTTATAAGCTAATAAATTAGAGGGAGTTAACTTATGGAAAAGGGGTTGGTTAATAAGACACCCTATTTTACCATTTAAACAACCCTAATTAATGTTTGAAATATTTTTATTGGTTGAAATTGCATTGTTTTCCGAAAAAGATGATTAGAAGAAATTGATTATAGGTTGTCTAAGGGGTGTCTTATTAGCATCACCCTATGGAAAAATGACTTATTAGCGATTTTCACCGCTATAAGCTGTTTTTATTCAAATATTTTTTTAACTTATAATGATATGGAACATCTAACAAACTAATAAACTCAATTGACAAACCAATGAATTCCTTTTTTCTCAAACCCCATATCAATTAAAGCGTCATAAATAGTAATAAAAGGCAAATTAAAGTGATAGTGATTTCTAAAGATGTGAGAAAATGTTAAACTAGGGAACTTTAACAAACAATGAAACTGAGGCACTAGGTAACCATTAAAACTTTTTCACAAAAGTCTTGCATTGAGCTTTAAAAAACTAAGCGTAATGAAGTAAAATACTAAAAAATGGCGCTAGTGTAATAAAATAATAAAGACTTTAAGAAAAATAATATAAAACAACTAAAAAGTAAATTTTATTTAATGAAAAGGAATTGTGATAAAGAAAAGGTTAAAAAGATACATAGAGAAACGTGTATAACAATGACAAGACAGTTGTATGGGCAGCAAGCATGGGCGGGTGATTAAAGCCAGTAACCATCAGACATTAAACATATATTACGACACTACACAGTCACTGCAGTGCCCCACCTTTTTTTTTTTTTTTTTTTTTTTAAATTAGTTCTGAAATTTTGTATTGCTTATTTTTATAAAATTTAAATTCAAAATTATATATTAGCGAGGTCAAAATAATGAGTTGAAAATGTAGTTTATATATATATATATATATATATATATATATATATATATATATATATATATATATATATATATATATATATAAAAGTATTTTAAAAATATAAAATAATTTATCTTTAAGCATATACTGATTTTTTTTTAAAATAATTAAGTAAATTATAAAAGAGTTTTTTTTTTTTTTTTTTTTTTTTAAACGAAGACTTGAAGTAGTTTTAAAGTTGGAATTTTTTAACATAACTTTTTTTTTCTCGAATTTTTTTATAAAACTAGAAGTTAACTAAAAGAAAATATGTGTCCCGCTGTTAAACAAACAAACAAACGAACCAATGCGTTTTCGTTTAAATGAAAAATAAAAGAAGATTACATAAAATTCATTATATATTTTGACATGGTTAAAGTTTGACAAATTTTCAATATCGACGATTATGATAGCTTAAAATAGTCATTAAGAAAAACTCTGTCAAAATTTAACATTAAAATTTTCACTAATCCTCTAAAATATAATAACTTTTCTTATTTGGCAATTTTATTTTAACATTGTGTTATACGATGTCAAAATGATGAATATATGAAACAATTATAAAACTTGTATGGCTTCAATGAAATGAAACTAACTTATAATGTTTAAACAATAAAAATAACCAAAATAAGTTTTTATATAATTTGACCAGAAATTAAAAAAATATTATTTATTAATGCTTCAATAATATTTTGTAAAACAATAAGTGATAACCAATTAAAAAATAAAAACTCTTTAATAAAGTAGAAAAACCACTATTCTTGATACATTGCTGTATTTGTACTTTATACCCTCACAAACATATGAATGGTATTTTGAATTTAAATGAAAAGGCGCAATCTCAAGTGTCGTAGGGATATATCTCACTGTATTAATAAGAAATAAAAATAAAAAAAAATAATAAGTAAATCGAAAGAACAAACCTGTCATAAGAAAGAGCTTTGCTTGCATATGAAAGCTGATAAAATAACTAAACATCATATCATGTAGTTTTTTCTAGCATTAAATCTAGATTGAGCCGTCCCCGCCAATATCACCACCGCCACCGGAGTACTGCTACCACCCAATGAAGCCAAGCACCATCACAAGAAACTGGGGTTCAGCTTCGGGATGACACACCACCACCACCACACGATCACCATTCTCTTGAGAACAACACCTTGGAGAGCACAAAACCGCCGCTCGCCGCCGTGAAGCGCCTACATCACCACCCACCCTATATATCATGAGGAAAGCATCGGAGATATTATGTGTTTCCTCCATTTTCTTGTTGTAAGCGGGTCAAAGAAGCTCTTTCTGTACATCTCGATTGAAGTTGTCTGTCTGGCTTCTTTGGCAGAAAAGAACAGGTTTCAAGACTAAGCTATCAAAGAAGTGCCGATAAAATCAAGGGGGATGCTCAGAAATAAAAACAAGAGAGAGGGAGGTTGGGGTGGGGGTAGGTATTTCAAAGGGGTGTGATAGGTATTCTTGTCTTATCTTGGGAAACCCTACGCATGAAAGAAAACTGTTTCCTACAAATTCAGTAAAAAACGCAACAACATTTTAAGGCTACAAGCCTACACGACCGTAACCGAGATTCAATACGCATACTATATATGTGAAGTAACACTCCACTTTATTTTTTTTATTTAAATTTAATTCAGAAATATCATTTTTCTAATACTACTTTTTCCATTAAATTAAAATACCAAATTACATTATGCGAAGTAACACTCCACTTTATTTTTGTTTGAAGTGTCTCTTGTGTCTCTTGAAATGATGTTTGTGCTTCGATCATTTTTTGTTCTATCTAAGGATGTCAAAAACCCATGTGGGACCGCGATCCCGTACGGGACTAAATTTTTAAAAAAACCGGGAGTCCCGGTTACACATTAATGTAAAAATATATATATTTAATTTTAGGTGTAGGTTAGGTTTCACTTTCCCATTTCCAATTAATAGATATTTTCTATTAATGTAAAAATATATACAAAATTTAATGTAAAAATATATATACAAAATAGATTTTCTAATTTTAGGTGTAGGTTAGGTTTCACTTTCCCATTTCCAATTAATAGATATTCAAGTGGTAGTGAATTGATCATATGTTTTTGGATATGTATGTATTTTATATTTGTAATATTGGCTTTGTCATATTTTATATTTTTATGATGGTTGGAATTGTCATTTTGTAATGTTAAATTCGTAATGTTGGACTTTTAATTTCTTTAGTTTCTAAAAGATTACGTTTTAAACTTTTAAAGTTATTAAAAATAGGCCTTTTAGCCTAAACCAAAGTAGTTGTCTAGAAAAAAAAAAATGAATTTTAAGCCTATAAACCGGGGGAACCGGGGACGGGAGCGGGGGCTATGCTATGTAAATGGGGGAGCCGGATGGGGGATCGGGAGCGGGGGCAACAACTGATTTCAGGGGCGGGAGTGGGAGCAGCTATTTTCGCTCCCGTTTGGTCCCGTTGACATCCTTACCATCCGAGTCATCACCTCGGCCTTCGTTTCTTGAAGTTGCACATATCGATCAAATTTATCGTCAAACATATCCATAACACAAGAATTCGAAGATATTGACACCGCTTTTTTTGCTTTATTTCTTCCAACGGGCCGACGAAGAGGTTGGTCGTTTTCAAGATCTATCAGATCGTCGTTGATGTCGATGTGTGTTCGGCCGTCCGATTGTTGAGAAGTTCCATCGGGGTTTCTCGAACGCTTTGAACCGAAAGTTTAGGAAGTTCCTTCCGTTTGCTCTTTCTATTTTGGGGAGTCTTTCAATTTTAGCCACGGTTTCATATACGGAAAAGCTTTGCGTGTTGGCGTTGTTTTTTCAAATTGGTCCATGGCCGCCTTGAAAACATCAAAATCGTTCGAGCCCCTTTTGCGTATGTTTAGGAGGTTGTTGTAGATTACTCCAAACTCGGTGCATTTTAGTCGAATATCTCGCCATTTCGATGTAATTTGATCGGCATTTTGAGTTTCACTTTCCATTAACTCGTAAAAAATGGCTTGGACTTTTTCCCAAAAACTTCCGTAAGGCTGACTATCTCCTACAATTGGATCTTCGGAAGCCGCCACCCATGCCTCCGCTAACTTTTCTTCTTCTTCTTTTGTCCATGGGACCCTTTCTTGGGTGGTAGTGGGTCGGGCCGTTTTTTTTTCCTTTTTCTCTTTTTTGGTTGAGGTGGTGGTGAAGGTTGCGTTTCCGCAAGAAAATCCGGTGAAAGTGGTGGTTGTGAAATTGGTGGTTGTTGTTGTTGTTGTTGTGACGATTGTTATTGGGGTTGTTGTAGTTGTTGGAATTGTTGAAATTGTTGGTATTGTTGTTACATTTGTTGTTGTTGGAAAGCCGGAAAATGTTGATATTATTGTTGGAAAAGTGGTGTTTGTTGGATAGGGGAACCACTTTGAAGTGGATCGATAAAACCGCCTTGAGGTGACTCCATAGTCGGGAATTGACGAGGTGTTGTATCTAACGCAAAAGCGTTATCGGGTTTGCGATTTCTATAGTTTGGAGGGGTGTTTTGGTTGGGATCCATGGTTTTTTGTTGTGAAGATGTATTGTGTAGTTTGTGTATAGAGAAATAAAAGAATGGTGTAAAATTAAAAAGTTAAGATGTTGTATTTATAGGTAAATAAAGTGGGTATTTTTTTTTTAAACCAAAGTAGCCATTCAACGGCTAGAAAAAACGGTCAAATGGGGCTTCGATTTCATTGGGCATTTACATCCATTGTGTGAAACACGAAAGACAACGAGCACGAGCTACCACGAACCAACGATGTGGTGTGCACGACCGTTATTCGTGGCCAGCTCAACCACAAACAGCCTCGTGGTTAGTATACCATATGGCCTAATATATAGGTATAATTATTTTGGACCCTTCTTAAAAGATCTATATCTATATATATATATATATATATATATATATATATATATATATATATATATATATATATATATATATATATATATATATATATATATATCAAATAAACTAATCGTTACAAAATAATTATATTTTTATTAATTATCATTAAATAATATTAGACCCCTCATGATTATTTTATATCTTTTTAAATAAAATTAATCATTACATAATAAAATGATTCAATATAAAGATTTGTTTATAGAAAAAAAAAGTATCATTTTTATAAAAAATATTAAAATAAAAATAATTTTTTTTCAAATCTATAAAATAAAATATTTTAAATAAAAAAATTAATTATTTTTTCTTTTTTAAATAAAAGGGAAGAATGAGATTTTTGGTGTGTAGACTTTCGTTTCAGATTTCTATATGTTTGTGTACATAAATGAAACAATGATCGCTATAGATATATGTACTATTACTGTATTTTCTATTAATAATACTTAGTTTTCATTTAAATATTTAATATCATTTTATTTTTATTTCATGGTTTATAAAAATATTAAAATGTAGAAAAATATTAAAATATATAAAACACGTTGACATGTTGTATTATCATTTGATTATAAAATAATAAAATATATAATAAATAAGAAGATGATAGTAATTGATTGATAGATGAGAGTTTAAAAAAAAATAGCTTTTAGTAATCATGCAAGCTATTGATATTATAAATATACAAAAATTTCCTAAAAAATCATTAATGAAAGGGTTCCCTAAGAAAATCTAGGGTCCAATTAGTAGGACCCTAATATATATATATATATATATATATATATATATATATATATATATATATATATATATATATATATATATATATATATATATATATATATATATATATATAAAAGGTATAAAAAATTGGGCTAAGAGAGTGTTTGGATAAATATTTTTTGGCTTATTAGCTTATTGTTTATTTGCTTATTGCGGTGGTAATAAACAATTTTTTAAAATGTATTTGGATTAGCTTATTACGGTGGAAATAAACAACAAAAAATAAACATTTTGAGTGTTTGGCAAACAAAACAGCTTATATGAGTAAAATGACCAATAAGCAATAAACATCCTCATTACTTATTAAAATCAGCTTATTTAGCTTATTTCTACCGTAATAAGTTGATTTTTAAAGACTCATATTCAAACACTTATTTAGCTTATTTCTACCGTAATAAGTTGATTTTTTTCATATCCAAACGCGCCCTAACTCCGTAAAACCATTATACTATTTTGTTATTTCTTTTATTTAAATTCTATCATTCTTTGAAAAAAAATTCCATAATGATTTGAAAAAAAAAAATCATTAACATGTTTTAAGAACTTATATGTTATTCCGGTGAATATAAGGTATATAATTATACAATATATTAAATTTATCCACCCTTAGCTACAGTAAAGTGGCTAAGGGTTGGCAAAATTAGTCCTTTGTTTATTTGCCTATGTTCAATTATATATATATATATATATATATATATATATATATATATATATATTAAAGTTGTGAAAGAAAAGTAACAATGAATTTGCTTATTTTGGTGGCTGATTGACTTTCTTTTTTAAGAATTGCAGTTTGCCCCTGTGTTGATCGATGGCTGTTAATTAAAGGTCAAAGTTTGCTTTTTCATATTAAAAGTGAAAGAGGAGTGGATTAGTGTGAAGAACACGTGTTGAGTCCCTCTTTCACCTTCCCAGCTTCCAATCAGATGTCTACACTTTTTCCACCGTTTAAGAGTTCCTCGCATTTAAACCTTCTTCAATCGATTTCTATCGGGTGGTAGACCATTCCACCGTCTCTCTCACAATCGTCGCAACTTATGGGCTTATGCTTCTAGATCGACGCCTACGATTACCTTCTAATCGACTGATGAGATCGACACATACTACTCCTTCCATGGCGGTTTAGGTAGTGGACCGTCGTAGTCGGATTTTAGTCCGGTGAAGCAGGAACCACCAATTTTGTAATGGAGTCGATCTTGAAGGTAAACTTGAAACCCTAGAATTGATAATTTCTATTGAGATCCTGAAAATTGTGATATTCGTCATATATGATTGAATTTTTTTTCCAAGCGGTTTATAATGGCCACTTTGATGGAGGTTACAGAGCACAACAACTCCAGGCGCCGACAACCAACCTGTGGTTATAGACAAGAAGGAGATTTGGAGGCGGAGCAGGATTTTCGATGCTAACAGAGGGAAGCAAGCTTGGAATAAAGGACATAAGCACATTACGGGTGCTATGTAGCTTGATTTCACAGGTTATATATTCAATCCTATGCTTCTTACAGCTGTAATTTTTTGGTGTATACCAGATAAGCACTACATTTCAATCTGTAATTCCACACGCATCATCTTCTACTTTACCACCCTTTGTTTTTGCTACGTGTCCTTCACCTCCACCATCGTCCGATAATAGATATGCACCACCATTTCGTCTTTCCGAGACCGACCCCGCTTCTGTTTTCTAGATCCATCCACTCCACCGCCATTCCCACTGTTTTTTTTCTTCTATCTGTTCCACGATCTATTCGACTGGATTCTTCCTTTGACATTCTATTTCAATAATATCCATGTTTTCTTATGGTTACACTTGAACCTGCTGCTTTAACTATTTCGATTTTGCTGGTGATAACAGGGGCTTATACCTATAGAGGGAATAACAGTCAGATGTGATGAGAGGGTTCGTCTTCATCTACCTTCTCCCTTTCAATTTTTCCTGCTTCCATGAAAACATATTTTTTTGTTTGAAATTTGATTTTTCTGGTCAGGGCCTCTTCATCGCGACCGCTTCTCTTTCCCTGCTCCACCTTCTTCCACCTTCTCTAATTTCTCCAAGAGCATCATCAGGTTAGATTATTAGTATTGTCGATTGGTGTGCAGGGTTTGTAACATGTTCGGTTTTTGTGATTTGTCAATTGGATTTCCGGTTTCAAACATAGACATCACCGTCGCCATGTCTGAACAGGAAAAACCAAGAAGTAGGTCAATTAGTAAAATCAACTTCTCATCCCTCTAATCCCTTCTGAAAGGTTAACTAGGTTTTTTTTTGGAAAATGGGTTTTGTTTGGGGTTTTTGGGACAGTTTCCAAGTTTGTTTTGTTGAATGGATCCTGATATGAAGGACTAGAAACGTTCAATTTTTCAACAAGTTTACTTGGGAATTCTGTTTCTTTACAATGGGTAATTCTGTCATTAAACATTCCAACTGATTTAGCTTTATCATGTTCGATCTTTTTTATTAGATCCAAGTTCCTTTGTAGATCACGAGTCATACGAATTCCCATAGCTCTCACCTTGCTAACCCATATACGTCCTCTATCATCTCTGTATGTCTCAACATCTCCACTAAATCCCTTTCTGGGTTCATTTATGAAAGACTTGATTGTGTTGTTTGAGTTATTAGTTGACTCAACACCATTCACAAAACCTGTGGACAAATGATGTGTTGACATCTGGCTTTTCTAATGCAGTCATAGCGTGATAGAGAGATTAGAGACTTTATCGAGTTAGTCTTATCTATACACTATCACGTATTGCGCACCATAAACATATGATATATGTGATATTAATGATTAATATAGTTGTAAAAAACATACCTACTTTCCAAATCAATGACTTTGTTGGTCAAAATTTAGAAAGTTGAAAACTCTTCAAGTTTTGGTCTTCATTGTGTACCAGAAGCCAGCCCACCAAAATTGGTTCTACAAACGGGCATTATTTTTTCTCCCTTTGATTCTATATGCAAGTAGAACATAAATAGACAGTTTTATTCACATTTATCCCATGTAAATTTTTTAAAAAAAATATATCTTGCAGGTTTATGGGCACACAGTTGGACTGTACTGTTCATGACTATCAAAAGGTTAGTTTCTGTAACCAGATGATTTTCATGTATGTAGCTTTGTAATCTTACACCAACTTAATTAGATAATCTTTATGAATTATTCACTTAAGCCGACAAAAGAAAACTGATTTGGGATTCAGAAATGATGGATGGAGTTTGTTTATATAGGAGGTGCTTCACAGTGGAAAAAAAATCACGAGTTGCTTTTTGGAGGTCTCAAACCGAAATCTAATAAGGTAAGAAAAATCTTGACTTTATGTTCTATTTTCAAAACTTTAGTTCAAAGTGGAAAATATGGCAAACATGTTTACCTTCTTTTTTGAATAAAAGTATACTGAAATTCAATTGCAATTGAACACAATGGATAGAGTCATAGAGACGAGTTGAGCATCTGTAATAACCTCATCTTTATAAGATCTTGGATTCATAACAACAAACATTATCTTCAACTTCATCCAGTATTTTATAGTTACCGCCAAACAAATATATCTCCTTTCCATGAATTGATTTTGTGTATATCTTTGAGGCATCTGTCTCCAACCTCTGATGTTTATATCCAAATGTTCACCCCATTATTTTTTTAGGAGACGGAGGGCATTTCAAACTTAAAAGTCCAAGTTCTTGAGGGTATTGCAAGCGTTGAGGTGAGCTGACTTTTTGTATATGTATTGATTTGATTCTGAAACTGACAATAACACATTCCCAAATCCTATTTCTTATTACAGTTAAAGAAGAAATCAACAGTGCACACTACTGAAGTGGCTTCTAATCTGGTTGAGATCATACAAAATTCTAGATTCAAGTTAAAGGGAGTCAATTTGGGCTTTGAGGATGACTATGCCAAATAAAATTTCTATCTCATTTGTTTGTTTGGAATCTTTTCCTCAAATTTTTTGACATTTCTTGCTGATAACTATGTTTAATTTTTTTTATTTGCATTCAATTGCGTTCCGGAGTAATATTTAGTTATGGAAATATTTAGAGATATCCTACCTATGTCACTGAATTAAAAACAGTACAACGAAAAAAATTAAGGAATGCTTTCCACCTGCAATGTCTGCTGACAGTTTTTGAGAAACTAATATTCGTTTTCAGAAACTAGACATGGACAAAAGCAAAAGGGCATTTTTGGAAAACCAAGTTTGGGTTCTCTTTGGAAAATATTTGTGCCAAAATCTACTAAAGTCAAAATGACTAAGGTATTGGATTATATATGATGAGGGTGTTTTCGTCATATAGTTAAAATTAGGTTAGTTTATTATTTTTTGATATCAAATTAAACACTCTTTATTTTACTTTTCAAGCTATTGATAGGGGACAAAATCTTCCAATTTCAAACGACACCAGAAGCAATGGCTCCTGCTGACATGCTTACGTTTCAGCCCGATGTATTATAGTATGTAACATAACCTTAAGGGGTGGATTTGAAGATGACTGCCAAATAAAACCATATTTTTCACCACAAAAGAAATGTCATATTTTGTTTGATGAATGTATAGACCCGACTTTTGTTATGTGGCTAAAACAAGCTTCAAGTCTTGAACTATATGTACATAGTTAGAACAGTAATAATGCTTTGTACTTGCAACAATACAAATTAACTTTTCACCGATACAAATTAACTTTTCTTCCAAGCCCCGCAAAGCGGGGCACTTATCTAGTTAATATAATAAATGAATAACGTTTGACAATTATTTATTAATATTTTTTAGGGAAATGATATGACTAAGATGATCTCCAACCGTCCATTTGTCCCCTTCTCCCAAAAATGAAGTAAAAATGGTGTAAATAGTGTTCCATCTTAAACTTTATTTCATTTTTTTATCTCATTTTTACTCTCAAAAAGTATATTTCTATTATATTTCACTTTCCCAACTTATATAGATTGTTAATCATACCCCTTCTATTAATTTGATTTTAACAAATATATAATCAATATTTTTTTTCCATTACAATACTATTAAATAAATAAGATTATATTTATAACGCCTAATTATAAGCTTTTGTAAAATACGTTATCGTATTTTAAAGTTTCAATATGTATTTAAATTTTCATATGAATTTGTTAAACAAAAAATAAACTTTATATTTACAATTAAATAATATAATTTAATATATAATACAATATTATAAGTATTAAATAATACATTTAATTATAATTAGTAGATAAAATAAACTAATAATGTATAAATATATAAAAATAAGGACTAAATTGTTGACATTGACCGCTTTTGGTGGAAATAAATAGTATAACGCCAAATATGGTGTTATATTATTCATTTCCCCAAAAATAGGGGAATAAATGGGGTAGTGTTGGAAATGAATGTGGAAAGAAATGAGAGAAAAAAATGAAAAACAGAAGTGAGTTGGAGATACTCTAAACTGATATGAACTTTTTCATTCTCATTATTTTTTTTTTTAAGTTTTCAACTAAATCATTTATGAACAATGTTTTAAATAACGTAAGGTAATTGGACGACAATATCAACCTTCAAGCTTTTTCGAGCCGTGATGAACAATATCGTTTATAATGCGTGACTTAAGGCAACATTTTTATATATAATTAATAATATATATATATATATATATATATATATATATATATATATATATATATATATATATATATATATATATACTAGCCGTTACCCGCGCACAGCGGCGGGGACAAATAGCTTCTTTCAACGATATTTTTTTAAAGAAAAATGTTATGTTCCAAAAGAAAGTTCATGTCGTGGGTGAGAGGAAGGGCGGTAGTCGTGATAGTGGTTGATTGAAGGCGAAAGGAGGCAGAGCGGCTGTGGTGGTGGTGGTTATACTGTCTTGGTTACTGGTTAGGGTTCTTCGAGAGAGTGTGCGTATATTTCTTACTTTGAAGGGATTACGAAGATAGATATTATGAGATTGTTTGTTACCAATGTGAGAGAAGAGATCCTCTATAAATTGTTGACATTGACCGCTTCAAATGGTTGAAGTGTTGAGATTGACGGGTTCAATTTGCAAATGAATTCTTTTATTAATTTGATACGAGATTTTTAAGGGATAAAGGATATGGTTAAAGTTTTAATATTATTATATTATAAATGGGTTGTACTTCAAGCTTAATAGTTTGGACGTCTTAAAAAAATAATATTATTATATTCAATCTATTTATAGAAATAGTTAGATTTCTTTTATAAGTAGTAAAGATAAAGATAAAGATATATATATATATATATATATATATATATATATATATATATATATATATATATATTCTATTATTGCTCATTTTTATATACACATATGACTTAAAACGACATTTTATTAAACCTCGACGGTAGATAAAAACCGAGCTTTCTAAAACTTTGAGTATAACATGATGAAGGATTTTGACTTCCGTATTTTTTGTTTATAAAATAATTTCAATAAACTCTAATATTATGTTCTGAAAGTTTTAACAAGATGATATCATAAACGTTTTCTTTTACAAATCATTTTTATTATATATATATATATATATATATATATATATATATATATATATATATATATATATATATATATATATATATATATATATTGGAAATCTTTAGGAATAGTTCATTTTGCACATTTCGGACAGTGTGCATAATATTTTTGATATATGGCAACTTTTGGTCCCTGTATGCTCCATCGCCCGTTGATTCCAATACAGACAAATATTCCACCGTTTTGGCTGTCTTTATCCATTACATTAATCTTTCTCTTCGTTTTCAAAATTCCACCACTTTTCTTCTATTGTGATCGCCATTTTTTCGTGCGTTCTATTCTCAACTAAGTCGAAGCAGGTACTAGCGACGGTGACCAAAATTCAAAACCCCAGGAAGAATTAGCATATCCTTTCCATTCGCTCTCGACTCCTTTTATATTCGGTTAGGGCTCAGTCTTATATAATCTCCAATTAGTAATTTCTCTCATCATACCTCGAATTTGCATCGTCTCATGGCCCATCCTTCAAATTATCGTCCGCTCAATCGGATGTTGAAGATGACAGCTACATTCTACACAGAATCGTCCTATCTCCGATATGCCTTCATCCACTGAAGCCCATCCTTCAAATGAACTTGTAATTCCTTTTAGGGTGTATGACCCAAATTTTATAAAGGAATTTTTCATTTTAATTAATCAAACACATTTGCATGAATCATGAAATCCCAACACAATTGTTTTCAAATTCACATTCATTACAATTTTATTTTTAAAACATCAGAGTGTCCCCAAACCATATCAGTGAAAGAGAGATAGAGTGCACGCCGCACCATCACGCATTGCCCTTGCCCTTGGGCTCAGATGTACCTAAAACAAATCAACAATCTGTAAGCGAAATGCTTAGTGAGTTCCCAAGAGCATACCACACACAATCCACATACACATATCTTGTTAGCTATTAAAGCTACACACATATCACATAAGCCATGTATACATAAAACTTATAAGAATGGCATGGGCTACCCCACATGGTTTTACCTAGGAATGCCATGGACTACCCTACATGGTCTTACATCCAATGCCATGGGCTACCCCACATGGTCTTTACCTAGGAATGTCATGGGCTACCCCACATAGTCTTTACTTAGGAATGTCATGGGCTACCCCCACATGGTCTTATATCTAATGCCACGGGTTCCCCCGGGGTCTTTCATGCAAAACATACAATCACATAACATATCAAATCACAGAATGACTAACACATATATCATAATCACATAATGGGCCGGCCTTGGTGCCTTAGACCCATGGGTATGGTGAAAAGACTCACCTCTGACTATTGAATACAAAATCCGCTCTCCTATCAGTCTGTAACCTCCCGTGCTGAATAATAATATTAATCAATGTCAGGACCTTACTTAATCAAAAGAAGCCCAAACTCCAAACCCTTCCATGAGGCCCAACTATCCTTCCCTTGTTAATGGACCCAAAGTCCATATTCAAAATTATTAATGGGCCTCTTGGCCCAATAAGGACCAATCAGTATGTCAATGGCCCATAATAGATGAAATGACTCATGATTCCCAGAATACAACCATGTCCAATAACCAAATGAGGCCCACTAGCTCAAAGTCCCAAAACAAATTCGGGCCCAACTGTGATGCGTACGCTTGGCATACCATCATGGTACGTGCAGCGTATTAGGGTCTTGGGACTACGCGCAACGTGCATTGGGTTACGCCCAACGTACTACCAGATTAAGCACTTTCTCCATTAAGTGCTTAATACTCGGTTTCTTTACGTCCAAAAGCCAGATCTAAGTTTTTTAAGACGTCCGAAGGCATAAATTTGGCAACTTTATGCCTTTTGCATGCCTCATATACACCCAACACCTCCATTAAGACCTTTCCAAGGTCTTTAACCCATGCATGAGGCCAAAACTCTCATCAAGACTCCATTTTTATGATACTAAAGGAACAAGGGACCTCAGATCTACCATTCCCATCTTTTGGAGTTGCTTAAATCACAAATGGAGGTCCAAAATCAACCAAAGGGACAAAAATAGAAAACCCTAGCTAGATCTAGAGATTTAAGTGGAAAGGTGCAAGATTTTTACCTCCAGAAGCTTTGCAAGATGACCCAGATGCAGATTCTTGAAGCACCAACTCGTCCCAAGCTTGCTTGACCACTTCTTCTTTTTGGGATGAACACTAAAAAGGACCACAATGCACTCTTAAGGCTCAAAAAGCACTCACAAAGGCTATTAGGGATTCCAGGAACGTTTGATGGTGAAGAGAGCTAATGAGGGTGAGGCTCAAGCGGGTTAAGGACGTTTAAATAGTTCACAACTCCGAAATTTAGGTTTTGCACCCGGGGAACGTACAAATGTAGTTCCCTTCTTCCGATTGTCCATCATACAGTTCAGGCTGTTCAACAGGCATTGAAGGTTCGTACCTATTATTCAACAACATTTGTATTATCTCTTCCCTCTATTCGGCCATCATAGCCTGAATCATGGCTCATACTCCAACCATCGTGACTGGCTCAGGTGTAACTTCTACTATTGGTACTTACTCATTCACTTGGAGACGAGGCCGCTGATTCCTGTTCCCGTTTGCGTTTCTAAGTCCACGTCGGGTTCTCACCATGTTGATCTATACACCAAAGTAGGTAAATTTATATCTTTATTTAAAATAGACATTTTAAATCCTCCTTATCACTCTGAAACCTTACATGCTAGTTCTAATATCGTAGTCAAACGCTTAGAATCCTGAACACGTAAGGTTTCCAGATCCGGTCGATAATAGACCATAGATCCAAATAAATAATAGCATATAAGACAAACATAAAACATTTAGCACATAAAATCATTTTAAGCATCTTTCCTAAAATAAACTAGTGTTCGTGTTTAAAATATGGTAGACACTCATCTCACGATCATCGCTTAGCATTCTAAGTTTAAGTCTAGAAATCCTACAAATTCGTAGTTCGCTTGAACTAATGCTCTGATACCACCTGTAGTTCGCTTAGCATTCTGAATACTTGCTATCTACGTTAGATGAACGTTGTTATACATGTTTTCAATGATTTAAACTGTATATGTATTTTATATCTACGAAAATGTTGGGGTAAAACATGGGTAGATGTAATAGGTGATGTGTGATAAAATGATGAGAGGCCTCGATGTTGTTGTTGTTGATCCAGTCATCTAGCGGAGTATAGATGACGACCACGGACTCTTCTAGACAGTCCAATGGAACACTAGCAGGCTCGCAACCTGTAGGTGTTGTGAACGATGTGTTCACCGGTGTACTCCATCCCCCACATGGTTGCCTATTAGGACATTTATTGCTGAGGAATCCCCTTAGCAGTAGTGTTCGTCCCGATGATGATCCTTAGGCTAGGTCCCTTATGATAGGTGTTTAGGGACGTAAAGTAAGGATAACGGGAACGGGTAATCGGGTTATTGTTGATTGATGAAATTAATAAACTTATTTATTGTGGGTTGAAAATCCTATGTGCTCACCAGGCTCCCAAGCCTGACCCACTCAGTTTTATGCATTACAGGTAGTGACGCATGAGCATAGGTGTGATGTTTTGGACGAGGGATTACGGATATAGGCCTGTAGATATGAAATAATGTAGTAAGGCTTATATTGTACTGTTTATACTTTTGATCTGTACGAACATGACATCCCGAGTCTTTTAATGAAATACATTTCTATGGAAATGCTTTTGATAAATCTTTATCATATTATTGTTTTGGGACAAATTCCGCAACCCTTTTATTAAAAGATAACTCTGATTTTGAAATAAAGTATAAACAAAACCGGTCTTTTTTGGCCTTGATTTTGGGGATGTCACAGTTGGTATCAGAGCATTAGTTTAAGCGAACTAGGAATTTGTAGGATTTCTAGACTTAAACTTAGAATGCTAAGCGATGATTGTGAGGTGTGAGTACTAGCTTATTTTAGGAATTGTGCCTAAAATGCTTTTATGTGCTAAATGCTTTATGCATGATATGCCGTTATTTTGTTCGGATCTATGGTCTGTTGCCGACCGGATCTGGAAACCTTATGTGTTTAGGATTCTAAATGTACGACTACGATATTAGAACTAGCATGTAAACGTTTCGGAGTGATAAGGACGATTTAAAACGTCTCTCCTAAATAAAGATCTGAATTTACCTTATTCGGTGTATAGATCATGATGGCAAGGACCCGTTGCGGAAACGTGAACGCAAATGGAGGTAGGAACCAACCCCCAATAGTTCAGCAAATACCTATTGTTGAAGAAGTTGCACCTAAGCCAGTTACCATGGCTGGAGTTCAAGCCATGATTCAGGCTATGCTAGCTGAACAAAGGGAAGAAATGAGACGGATGCTCCGCGAGAATAGAGACGAACCTACCATACATGTTGAATCGACGGAGCCAGTTCCCGAGCCATCTGAGGAAGGGAACTATAGCCGTCAAGTGAGTCAAATAGGGACTCAAGGTGAAAAAAGGGATGGCCCAGAAGGAAGAAACAACAAGGATGGGCGGATGTACAAAAATTTCTTGGGTGCAAAACCACCAAGTCTCTCAGGAAGCCCAAAGCCTGTTGAGATTATGGACTGGATCTCCGAGATGGAGATGGTGTTTGAGAGCTGCGACTGCAACGAAAAGCAGAAGACTGTCTTCGCTGTGAGACAATTGAAAACTAGAGTCTTGAGTTGGTGGAAGCTATTGGCAGATACGATGCCACGAGGAAAAGCCCTGAAAATGTCATGGGATGAGTTCTTGGAACAACTAAAGGCGCAGTACTGTTCAGAGATAGACCTGATTGATCTGAACAATGAGTTCCAAAATTTGAAGAAGGGGAGAATGAGCATCGATGACTATGCTGCTGCATTTACGGAAAAGATGAAGTTGTTTCCATACCTAGTGCCAACCGAACTTTCTAAAATTGAGAAATTCGCAAACGGACTGCCGGCTGACTTTGGCCCAATAGTCAAGATGGCAACCACTCTGAAATCAGCTGTTCGAGCAGCTAAGAATGTGGAGACCCAACAAAAGGAAAGAGGTCTGGAAAGGGCTGAGGTCGGTGAGAAATGGAAGTTCGATGGATCCTCGAAGTCCAACAAGAAGAGTAGATTCTCGAAACCTGGTTCGAGAGGAGGAGGATCAGAAGCAAAGTGGTGTGACAAGTGCAAGAAGAAGCACTTTGGGAAGTGTGATGGAGGGGTCACTTGTTACAAATGCTGAAAGCCTGGGCACTATGCCAATGAATGCACCCTTAACCAGAAGGCCTGTTATGGGTGTAATGAAGAAGGGCACATTTTGAAGGACTGCCCGAAGAAGAAGGAGGCAGGAAGACCCAACATACCACCAAAGCCGAAGGCGAGAGCCTTCCAGATGACGCTCGAGGCTGCAAAGGAGGCAGCAGACGTTGCTTCAGGTACCTTTCTTGTAAATGGTTTGCCTACAAATATACTGTTTGATTCCGGAGCCAACTACTCCTTTGTGTCGCATAAATTTAGTGCGAAATTAGCATTACCTGTAGAAAAACTTGATAACGCCCTAATTGTAGAAGTTGCCAGTGGCAAATTCGTACCTGTTAGTAATCGTATTAGGAACATCGTCATTGACCTAAACGGAAACGAATTCCAGGAGGAACTATTACCCATAGAGTTAAACGGTTTCGACATCGTTTTGGGTATGGATTGGCTTAGCGCCAACGATGCCGAGATATTATGCCGAAAGAAGATAGTTAGGATAAACCCACCCGGAAAGAAATCATTTATGGTGTACGGGGACAAACGCAGAGTGAGTTCTGGAATCATCTCCTTGATGAAAGCCAAGAAATGTTTGTCCAAGGGATGTGCATCGTACTTGGCATTCGTAATCGATGCTAAGAAAGAAAAGAAAGAGGTGCAGAATATACCGGTTGTGTGCGATTATCCGGAAGTCTTTCCCGAAGATCTTCCCGGATTACCACCTGATAGGCAAGTAGAATTTCGTATAGACTTATTACCAGGAACAACACCGATAGCAAAGGCACCTTACCGATTAGCACCGACGGAGATGAAGGAGCTCATGACGCAACTTCAGGAGCTGTTGGATAGCGGTTTCATTCGACCTAGTTCATCACCCTGGGGAGCTCTGGTGTTATTCGTGAAGAAGAAGGACGGAAGCATGAGGATGTGCATAGACTACCGAGAGTTGAATAAGGCAACGGTGAAGAACAAGTATCCATTACCGAGGATTGATGATCTATTCGATCAGCTGCAAGGTTCGAGCTACTTCTCAAAGATCGATCTTAGGTTAGGATATCATCAGTTGAAGGTGAGAGAGCAGGATATTGAGAAGACTGCATTCAGAACAAGATATGGACACTACGAGTTCTTGGTTATGTCATTCGGACTAACCAATGCTCCCGCAGCATTCATGGATTTGATGAATAGGGTTTGTAAACCATTCCTCGATAAATCTGTGATAGTGTTCATCGACGACATTCTCATTTACTCGAAAAGCCAGGAGGAGCATGGCAAGCATCTACGAGAAGTGTTGGAGGTGTTAAAGAAGGAGAAGCTCTTTGCAAAGTTCTCCAAATGCGACTTTTGGATACGGGAAGTCCAATTCTTGGGTCATGTTGTTAACCAGGAGGGAATAATGGTTGACCCCGCCAAGATCGAGGTTGTAATGAAGTGGGAACGTCCGAAGAGTCCCACGGAGATTCGAAGCTTTCTAGGATTAGCCGGATATTACCGACGATTTATCCAAGGCTTTTCTTCGATAGCTGCTCCATTAACAGCTTTGACCCATAAAGGAGCTACGTATACATGGAGTGAGAAACACGATGAGGCGTTCGAGAAGCTAAAAAAGAAGTTATGTGAAGCACCGATACTTTCTCTACCCGATGGAGTCGAAGATTTCGCAGTTTATAGTGATGCATCTGGAGTCGGGTTGGGTTGTGTTCTGAACCAAAGAGAAAAGGTGATAGCATACGCATCTCGACAATTGAAAGAGCACGAAAAGAACTACCCCACTCATGATCTGGAGTTGGCAGCGGTAGTATTTGCCTTAAAGATATGGAGGCATTACCTCTACGACACGAAGTGAAAGCTCTTCACTGATCATAAGAGCCTCCAATATCTCTTTAATCAGAAGGAGTTGAACATGAGGCAACGATGTTGGCTAGAACTTCTCAAGGACTACGACTGTGAGATACTTTACCACCCAGGTAAAGCAAATATTGTTGCTGATGCTCTCAGTCGGAAAGTCAATCTTGAAAGAAAAAGGCCAAGAGCGTTAAGAATTGAAGTCGTCTCGATGATTGTGGAAAGTATCAGGAAAGCTCAAGAAGAAGCCTTAGAAAAGAATGACCGAAAGGAAGAACGTTTGGGAAAAACGTTAGTGTTCGGTACGAACAGTCGAGGACTGAATGTATTCCAAGATCGAATTTGGGTACCTAAGACGGGAGGAATAAGAGATCTTCTAATGGAAGAAGCACACAAGACTATGTACTCGATTCATACCGGTAGCACTAAAATGTATAGGGACCTAAAACCCTACTACTGGTGGCCGACGATGAAGCTCGATGTTGCGAAGTATGTGGCTGAGTGCGTAACATGTGCGAGGGTTAAGGTACAACATCAAAAACCGTATGGGAGTTTAGAACCCTTACCTGTACCCATGGGAAAATGGGAAGACATCACCATGGATTTTGTGACTAAACTGCCCAGAACGAAGAATGGTCACGACATGATTTGGGTAGTCGTGGATCGTTTCACCAAGAGTGCACACTTCATAGCGGCCAACGAGAAGTGGTCTATGGATAAGCTCGCAAATGCTTACGTGAAGGAAATTGTAAGACTTCACGGTGTCCCTCTTACTATTGTGTCAGATCGTGATAGTCGTTTCACATCGAGGTTTTGGAGGAGTCTACAAGAGGAGTTGGGTACAAAGTTGTGTTTGAGTACTGCTTACCATCCGCAAACTGATGGTCAGAGTGAAAGAACGATTCAGACGTTGGAAGATATGCTGAGAGCATGTACCCTCGAATTCCAAGGGAATTGGGACGAACACTTACCTCTAGTAGAATTTTCCTACAACAATAGTTTTCACTCGAGCATCAAGATGGCTCCTTATCAAGCCTTGTATGGGCAGAAGTGTCGTACGCCGTCTTGTTGGCTTGAAGCCGGAGAGAAGCAGTTTATGGGCCCCGAGATAGTCCATGAGACTGCTGAGAAATTGAAGGTGATTAGGGAAAGAATGTTAGCAGCTCAGGATCGTCAGAAGAGCTATTACCGAAATCATTTCTATGTAATAACATGGGTAAATTACACCAATCGTCCCTCGTGCATATGCCAGAAAGCGTGTTTAGTCCTTATTTTCAAAAATTAACTTGGACCGTCCCTCATTTGCTTAAAACTTGCATGCTTCGTCCCTGAAAAAAGATTTTGTTGCAAACTTAGTCCATACCAAATTTGAAATGTCCAAAATATCCTTGTGTTTTTATTTTAAATTAATTTAATGCTTTTATTATGATTTTCAATTTAAAAATAAATAATAAAAGGACCCACCCCTTCATCCCCCCAACTCATCCACAACCGGAGAGATACAAACACACATAAACAATCGTCGATGAGAGGGAAAATGGAGACCTTCAACTCATCGTACAATCACCAACGACCATCCTCTGACGAAACTTCCCCACCCCTTTCATTATGTTACTGATCGAGAAAACCAGAAACACCAAACACACTAGTTGGAGATCTATGGTGGTGGTTTAGGATGGGTTTTCTCGAGGCGAGATAGGTGGTGGGTGTAACGCCCGGGTTTTCAGGGCTAAACATTTTTGTCAATGTAATAGTCTAGGTCAACTATTGTAACTCTTTTTGAAGTAATAAATATGAAATATTTGAGTATTATGTGAATTATGTGTGTTTATGTGTTTATTATTTAATTATAAATGTATAATTAATAAAGAATAAAAATGAGCGTCAAAATTAAAGTGTGAGATAATCCCGATATCTCTACATAAAGTTGTAGAATATGTCTCAAGGTTTCCGTGCATATGAAGAATGCCGAAATCCGAGCTATAAAGAAGAAGTTATGGCCCGCCGAAGTTTTACGACAAAACCGGCACGACACCGGGAAACGTAAATAGTGAATTTACGATAGAAGACTTTTTAGCCTTAGAAATCTAAACAAAAGTCGTAGAATATGTTAAACTAAGAACATCGATAAAAAGAACGCCCAAATCTGACTTCGTATGAAGAAGTTATGATTTTTCTAAGATTCGGCTTAGCAGTGCACGGCCTGAAACTCGAATTTTAGTTCGAGCGGTTTTTTGGCTTACGCAACATAAATGAGAGTTGAAGATCTCATTAATAGGAAATCAACGGTAAAAAGACAGACAAAAACAGAGTCCGTATGTAGAAGTTATTAATTTTACGCAGACGTTTAACAGTATAATCTCCTTGTACTGTTAAATTTAAGATCGGTCGAGAATTAGCTGACGGTGTCAAAATGAAAGTTGTAGATCTTATTATTACCTAGACGTGGATATAAAGAACGTCAAAAACGGAGGTTGTATGTGAAAGTTACGGATTTTAGAAGTCGGAAGTGTGCTGTGCGAAAATGGGTGATGTGGCACAATCTTGGCCATTGCTTTCTCCCCAAGGCTTGCCACCAGATGGTGACATGTGGCACCAAGTTCAGCCACATTTCACCCTATAAATACCACCTCTCCCACCCTCATTTTCTTCACACCTTTCCCATTCTTTCTTCTCTCTCTCTCTCTAGAACCTCTCTCTAGCCCCGAAATCCCCCGAAAAGCCTAGGGAACCTCCCTAGCACGAGGCGGAAGCCCCGGAGTGCTCGAAGGCTCTGAGAAGAAGAGCTTTTCGGCTCGGGAACGCTGCTCCAATCAAAGCCCGGTTTTCTATAAAACCCGCTGTAAGTGAGCTACGCCTACGCTATTTTTAATATAACTTTTATTTAATTATAGTAACGTTATTAGGAACTTATAATAAATACTTGGGCTATTATTATGGGTTATATAAGTATTTTTTTGACGCTTATATAATAATAATAATAGCTAGACTATTAATTAGTCTCGACGAATAATAAACTAAACTCTAGTGGTAATAATACTAGGTTTCGTCGAAGAAAAATTCTTTTTAAGAAGCGAAGCGCTGTCTGAGTTCGGAATCACCACCTTTTCCGGTGAGTGCATAGTTACCTTCAACTTACACATAGATATGAAGTATTTTATATAAATTACGTGCTATGTGTGCATATTATCTGAATACTTGCTATCTATGCTAGATGAACGTTGTTATACATGTTTTCAATGATTTAAACTGTATATGTATTTTATATCTACGAAAATGTTGGGGTAAAACATGGGTAGATGTAATAGGTGATGTGTGATAAAATGATGAGAGGCCTCGATGTTGTTGTTGTTGATCCAGTCATCTAGCGGAGTATAGATGACGACCACGGACTCTTCTAGACAGTCCAGTGGAACACTAGCAGGTTCGCAACCTGTAGGTGTTGTGAACGATGTGTTCACCGGTGTACTCCATCCCCCACATGGTTGCCTATTAGGACATTTATTGCTGAGGAATCCCCTTAGCAGTAGTGTCCGTCCCGATGATGATCCTTAGGCTAGGTCCCTTATGATAGGTGTTTAGGGACGTAAAGTGAGGATAACGGGAACGGGTAATCGGGTTATTGTTGATTGATGAAATTAATAAACTTATTGTGGGTTGAAAACCCTATGTGCTCACCAGGCTCCCAAGCCTGACCCACTCAGTTTTATGCATTACAGGTAGTGGCGCATGAGCATAGGTGTGATGTTTTGGACGAGGGATTACGGATATAGGCCTGTAGATATGAAATAATGTAGTAAGGCTTTTATTGTACTGTTTATACTTTTGATCTGTACGAACATGACATCCCGAGTCTTTTAATGAAATACATTTCTATGGAAATGCTTTTGATAAATCTTTATCATATTATTGTTTTGGGACAAATTCCGCAACCCTTTTATTAAAAGATAACTCTGATTTTGAAATAAAGTATAAACAAAACCGGTCTTTTCTGGCCGTGATTTTGGGGATGTCACAGTTGGTATCAGAGCATTAGTTTAAGCGAACTAGGAATTTGTAGGATTTCTAGACTTAAACTTAGAATGCTAAGCGATGATTGTGAGGTGTGAGCACTAGCTTATTTTAGGAATTGTGCCTAAAATGCTTTTATGTGCTAAATGTTTTATGCATGATATGCTGTTATTTTGTTCGGGATCTATGGTCTGTTGCCGACCGGATCTGGAACCTTATGTGTTTAGGATTCTAAACGTACGACTACGATATTAGAACTAGCATGTAAACGTTTCGGAGTGATAAGGACGATTTAAAACGTCTCTCCTAAATAAAGATCTAAATCCACCTTATTCGGTATATAGATCAAGATGGTAAGGACCCGTAGCGGAAACGTAAACGCAAATGGGAACGGACACCAACCCCCCGTGATCGAGCAAATACCAGTTGTGGAAGCCGCTGCCGGACCAATAACGATGGCCGGAGTGCAAGCGATGATCCAGGCAATGTTGGATCGTCAAATGGAGGAAACCAGGCGTTTGCTCCAGCAAAATCGAGAGGAAGCGACTATTCAGCTCGAACAGCCCGAGTTGAACGAAGGGCAGACTGAAGAAGGAAACTACAGTGGGACTATTGGTCAAGCCAACCCACCGATAGTTAGGCAAAACCACCAGGATGGAGGAAATGATGGACGTGGATGCAAATACAAGGATTTCATGGCATCCAAGCCACCGAGTCTATCCGGAAGCCCGACGCCGGTGGAAGTCATGAACTGGATCTCTGAGATGGAGACAATGTTTGAGAGTTGCGAGTGTAGCAATAGGCAGAAGACTGCTCTTGCAGTTCCTCTATTGAAATCTGGAGTACTAAGCTGGTGGAAGCTATTAGCTGATTCAATGCCCAAAGGTGAAGCAAGCAAAATGTCGTGGGAGGATTTTCTGGTACAGTTGAAGATGCAATACTGCTCTGAGCAGGATCTTCTGGAGATCAGCAACGAATTCCAGAATCTGAAGAAGGGAAGAATGAGCGTTACTGAATACGCTGCAAGCTTTACTGAGAAAATGAAGCTTGTTCCTCACCTCGTCCCAACTGAACTCTCCAAGGTTAACAAATTTGCCCTCGGATTACCAGCGGACTTCGGTCCAATGGTCAAGCAAACTACCACTCTAAAAGCTGCCATCTGGGCTGCTAAGAATGTGGAGACCCAGATACGAGAAAAGGGTCTGGAGAGAGCGGAAGTGGGAGAGAAACGGAAATTTGACGGATCCTCGAGGTCCGGTAAGAAAGGTAGATTCTCGAAGTCTAGTTCGAGAGGAGGAGGATCAGAAGCAAAGTGGTGTGACAAGTGCAAGAAGAAGCACTCTGGGAAGTGTGATGGAGGGGTCACTTGTTACAAATGCGGAAAGCCTGGGCACTATGCCAACGAATGCACTCTTAACCAGAAGGCCTGTTATGGGTGTAATGAAGAAGGGCACATTTTGAAGGACTGCCCGAAGAAGAAGGAGGCAGGAAGACCCAACATACCACCAAAGCCGAAGGCGAGAGCCTTCCAGATGACGCTCGAGGCTGCAAAGGAGGCAGCAGACGTCGCTTCAGGTACCTTTCTTGTAAATGGTTTGCCTGCAAATATACTGTTTGATTCTGGAGCCAACTACTCCTTTGTGTCGCATAAATTTAGTGCGAAATTAGCATTACCTGTAGAAAAACTTGATAACGCCCTAATTGTAGAAGTTGCCAGTGGCAAATTCGTACCTGTTAGTAATCGTATTAGGAACATCGTCATTGACCTAAACGGAAACGAATTCCATGAGGAACTATTACCCATAGAGTTAAACGGTTTCGACATCGTTTTGGGTATGGATTGGCTTAGCGCCAATGATGCCGAGATATTATGCCGAAAGAAGATAGTTAGGATAAACCCACCCGGAAAGGAATCATTTATGGTGTACGGGGACAAACACAGAGTAAATTCTGGAATCATCTCCCTGATGAAAGCCAGGAAATGTTTGTCCAAAGGATGTGCATCATACTTGGCATTCGTAATTGATGCTAAGAAGGAAAAGAAAGAGGTGCAGAATATACCGGTTGTGTGCGATTATCCAGAAGTCTTTCCCGAAGATCTTCCCGGATTACCACCTGATAGGCAAGTAGAGTTTCGTATAGACTTATTACCAGGAACAACACCGATAGCAAAGGCACCTTACCGATTAGCACCAACGGAGATGAAGGAGCTCATGACGCAACTTCAGGAGTTGTTGGACAGCGGTTTCATTCGACCTAGTTCATCACCCTGGGGAGCTCCGGTGTTATTCGTGAAGAAGAAGGATGGAAGCATGAGGATGTGCATAGACTACCGAGAGCTGAATAAGGCAACGGTGAAGAACAAGTATCCATTGCCGAGGATTGATGACCTATTCGATCAGCTGCAAGGTTCGAGCTACTTCTCAAAGATCGATCTTAGGTCAGGATATCATCAGCTGAAAGTGAGAGAGCAGGATATTGAGAAGACTGCATTCAGAACAAGATATGGACACTACGAGTTCTTGGTTATGTCATTCGGACTAACCAATGCTCCCGCAGCATTCATGGATTTGATGAACAGGGTTTGTAAACCATTCCTCGATAAATCCGTGATAGTGTTCATCGACGACATTCTCATTTACTCGAAAAGCCAGGAGGAGCATGGCAAGCATCTACGAGAAGTGTTAGAGGTGTTAAAGAAGGAGAAACTTTTTGCAAAGTTCTCCAAATGCGACTTTTGGATACGGGAAGTCCAATTCTTGGGTCATGTTGTTAACCAAGAAGGAATAATGGTTGACCCTGCCAAGATCGAAGCTGTAATGAAGTGGGAACGTCCGAAGAATCCCACGGAGATTCGAAGCTTTCTAGGATTAGCCGGATATTACCGACGATTTATCCAAGGCTTTTCTTCGATAGCTGCTCCATTAACAGCTTTGACCCATAAAGGAGCTACGTATACATGGAGTGAGAAACACGATGAGGCATTTGAGAAGCTAAAGAAGAAGTTTTGTGAAGCACCAATACTTTCTCTACCCGATGGAGTCGAAGATTTCGCAGTATATAGTGATGCATCTGGAGTCGGGTTGGGTTGTGTTATGACCCAAAGAGAAAAGGTGATAGCATACGCATCTCGACAATTGAAAGAGCACGAAAAGAACTACCCCACTCATGATCTGGAGTTGGCAGCAGTAGTATTTGCCTTAAAGATATGGAGGCATTACCTCTACGGCACGAAGTGCAAGCTCTTCACTGATCACAAGAGTCTCCAGTATCTCTTTAATCAGAAGGATTTGAACATGAGGCAACGACGCTGGCTAGAACTTCTCAAGGACTACGACTATGAGATACTTTACCACCCAGGTAAAGCAAATATTGTTGCTGATGCTCTCAGTCGGAAAGTCAATCTTGAAAGGAAAAGGCCAAGAGCGTTAAGAATTGAAGTCGTCTCGACGATTGTGGAAAGTATCAGGAAAGCCCAAGAAGAAGCCTTAGAAAAGAATGACCGAAAGGAAGAACGTTTGGGAAAAACGTTAGTGTTCGGTACGAACAGTCGAGGACTGAAGGTATTCCAAGATCGAATTTGGGTACCTAAGACGGGAGGAATAAGAGATCTTCTAATGGAAGAAGCACACAAGACCATGTACTCGATTCATCCCGGTAGCACTAAAATGTATAGGGACCTAAAACCCTACTACTGGTGGCCGACGATGAAGCTCGATGTTGCAAAGTATGTGGCTGAGTGCGTAACATGTGCAAGAGTTAAGGCACAACATCAGAAACCGTATGGGAGTTTAGAACCTTTACCTGTACCCATGGGTAAATGGGAAGACATCACCATGGATTTTGTGACTAAACTGCCCAAAACGAAGAACGGACACGACATGATTTGGGTAGTCGTGGATCGTTTCACCAAGAGTGCACACTTCATAGCCGCCAACGAGAAGTGGTCTATGGATAAGCTCGCAAATGCTTACGTGAAGGAAATTGTAAGACTTCACGGTGTCCCTCTTACGATTGTGTCAGATCGTGATAGTCGTTTCACGTCGAGGTTTTGGAGGAGTCTACAAGAGGAGTTGGGTACAAAGTTGTGTTTGAGTACTGCTTACCATCCGCAAACCGATGGTCAGAGCGAAAGAACGATTCAGACGTTGGAAGATATGCTGAGAGCATGTACCCTCGAATTCCAAGGGAATTGGGACGAACACTTACCTCTAGTAGAATTTTCCTACAACAATAGTTTTCACTCGAGCATCAAGATGGCTCCTTATCAAGCCTTGTATGGGCAGAAGTGTCGTACGCCGTCTTGTTGGCTTGAAGCCGGAGAGAAGCAGTTTATGGGCCCCGAGATAGTCCATGAGACTGCTGAGAAATTGAAGGTGATTAGGGAAAGAATGTTAGCAGCTCAGGATCGTCAGAAGAGCTATGCCGACAAGAAAAGACGACCGATAACCTTCGAAGTTGGGGATTCCGTTTTACTTAAAGTCTCACCGTGGAAGGGACTTATACGATTTGGGAAACGAGGAAAGTTGAGTCCAAGGTTTATTGGACCATTCAAAGTTCTTCAGAGAATTGGGAACCAAGCTTACAAGCTGGAATTGCCCGAAGAACTCAATGGTATTCATAACACCTTCCATGTGTGTTATTTGAGGAAATTCATGGGAGATGTTCCCGACATAATTCCAATCTCGGAATTAAGGATGGATGAGAATAAAAGGCTGATCGAAGAGCCTGAGGCAATTATTGACCGTAAGACTAAGAAGTTACGACGCAAGATGGTCGACTTGGTGCTAGTCCGATGGAAACATTCGAATGGGCCGAATCTCACTTGGGAAACAGAGGATGACATGATGAGTCGCTATCCACATCTGTTTGCTGATGCATGATTCCGGGACAGAATCATCCTAAGGGGGTGAGAATTGTAACGCCCGGGTTTTCAGGGCTAAGCATTTTTGTCAATGTAATAGTCTAGGTCAACTATTGTAACTCTTTTTGAAGTAATAAATATGAAATATTTGAGTATTATGTGAATTATGTGTGTTTATGTGTTTATTATTTAATTATAAATGTATAATTAATAAAGAATAAAAATGAGCGTCAAAATTAAAGTGTGAGATAATCCCGATATCTCTACATAAAGTTGTAGAATATGTCTCAAGGTTTCCGTACATATAAAGAATGCCAAAATCCAAGCTATAACGAAGAAGTTATGGCCCGCCGAAGTTTTACGGCAAAACCGGCACGACACCGGGAGACGTAAATAGTGAATTTACGATAGAAGACTTTTTAGCCTTAGCAATCTAAACAAAAGTCGTAGAATATGTTAAACTAAGAACATCGATAAAAAGAACGCCGAAATCTGACTTCGTATGAAGAAGTTATGATTTTTCTAAGATTCGGCTTAGCAGTGCACGGCCTGAAACTCGAATTTTAGTTCGAGCGGTTTTTGGCTTACGCAACGTAAATGAGAGTTGAAGATCTCATTAATAGGAAATCAACGGTAAAAAGACAGACAAAAACAGAGTCCATATGTAGAAGTTATTAATTTTACGCAGACGTTTAACAGTATAATCTCCTTGTACTGTTAAATTTAAGATCGGTCGATAATTAGCTGACGGTGTCAAAATGAAAGTTGTAGATCTTATTATTACCTACGCGTGGATATAAAGAACATAAAAAACGGAGGTTGTATGTGAAAGTTACGGATTTTAGAAGTCGGAAGTGTGCTGTGCGAAAATGGGTGATGTGGCACAATCTTGGCCATTGCTTTCTCCCCAAGGCTTGCCACCAGATGGTGACATGTGGCACCAAGTTCAGCCACATTTCACCCTATAAATACCACCTCTCCCACCCTCATTTTCTTCACACCTTTCCCATTCTTTCTTCTCTTTACTCTCTCTCTCTCTAGAACCTCTCTCTAGCCCTGAAATCCCCCGAAAAGCCTAGGGAACCTCCCTAGCACGAGGCGGAAGCCCTGGAGTGCTCGAAGGCTCTGAGAAGAAGAGCTTTTTGGCTCGGGAGCGCTGCTCCAAGCAAAGCCTGGTTTTCTATAAAACCCGCTGTAAGTGAGCTACGCCTACGCTATTTTTAATATAACTTTTATTTAATTATAGTAACGTTATTAGGAACTTATAATAAATACTTGGGCTATTATTATGGGTTATATAAGTATTTTTTTGACGCTTATATAATAATAATAATAATAGCTAGACTATTAATTAGTCTCGACGAATAATAAACTAAACTCTAGTGGTAATAATACTAGGTTTCGTCGAAGAAAAATTCTTTTTAAGAAGCGAAGCGCTGTCTGAGTTCGGAATCACCACCTTTTCCGGTGAGTGCATAGTTACTTTCAGCTTACACATAGATATGAAGTATTTTATATAAATTACGTGCTATGTGTGCATATTATCTGAATACTTGCTATCTACGTTAGATGAACGTTGTTATACATGTTTTCAATGATTTAAACTGTATATGTATTTTATATCTACGAAAATGTTGGGGTAAAACATGGGTAGATGTAATAGGTGATGTGTGATAAAATGATGAGAGGCCTCGATGTTGTTGTTGTTGATCCAGTCATCTAGCGGAGTATAGATGACGACCACGGACTCTTCTAGACAGTCCAATGGAACACTAGCAGGCTCGCAACCTGTAGGTGTTGTGAACGATGTGTTCACCGGTGTACTCCATCCCCCACATGGTTGCCTATTAGGACATTTATTGCTGAGGAATCCCCTTAGCAGTAGTGTTCGTCCCGATGATGATCCTTAGGCTAGGTCCCTTATGATAGGTGTTTAGGGACGTAAAGTGAGGATAACGGGAACGGGTAATCGGGTTATTGTTGATTGATGAAATTAATAAACTTATTTATTGTGGGTTGAAAATCCTATGTGCTCACCAGGCTCCCAAGCCTGACCCACTCAGTTTTATGCATTACAGTTAGTGGCGCATGAGCATAGGTGTGATGTTTTGGACGAGGGATTACGGATATAGGCCTGTAGATATGAAATAATGTAGTAAGGCTTATATTGTACTGTTTATACTTTTGATCTGTACGAACATGACATCCCGAGTCTTTTAATGAAATACATTTCTATGGAAATGCTTATGATAAATCTTTATCATATTATTGTTTTGGGACAAATTCCGCAACCCTTTTATTAAAAGATAACTCTGATTTTGAAATAAAGTATAAACAAAACCGGTCTTTTCTGGCCTTGATTTTGGGGATGTCACAATATATTTATCGGATACGTTCTTAACACGTATTTCAGGCAGTATCAAATATTCCACACATAAACATATAATTTAATACTTGTATTAAAATCATGTTGATGAAATGGACTATGCACTCACTTTATAAGCTGGTGATTCAAACTTGGACAGTGCTTCGCTTATTAAAAATATGATTTCCTTTGATGAAACCGAGTGGTTTGCTTGAAAACTGGGCTCTGCGGTGGCAAAGTTTCTGAACCGAAAATACTCTATTTCTTGGAGCCTCCGAGTGCTCCAGGGCTTTCTTCAAATGCTAAGGAAGTTTCCTAGGCTTTTCGGGGTGTTTTGGGAGGTTTAGAGAGAGAGAGAGAGATGGCTAATGGTGTGAAAAATGAAGGAACTCTCTGGTGGTATTTAGAGGATGAAAACGTGATAAACTTGTCGAGTTCTGGCCTAACACGTCAAGTTTCTGGCCCCAAACTCGTTGAGTTTCTGGTCCAACTTGTCAAGTTGGTGCCACGTTTCGTCATCTGTTGGGGAGAAAGCAATGGCTTAGATTGCGCCACATCACCCACTTCGCTACAGCAACCTTCCGACTTCTAAACCCTGTGACTTTCGCATACGATCCCCATTTTCTTCATTATTTATATCCACACGTAGGTATTGAAAAGATCTACAACTCTCTTTTTGACTACATTGGTTAATTCTCTACCGATTTTAAATTGAACAGTGTGAGAAGATCACACTGTTTAACGATCGTGTAAAATTCATAACTTCTACATATGGATTCCGTTTTCGACTGTCGTTTTATCATTGAACTCCTATTAATGAGATCTTCAATTCTCATTTACATTGTGTCGGCTAAAAATCGCTCGATCTAAAATTCGAACTCCGGGTTGCACGCTACCATGTCAAATCTTAGAAAATTCATAACTTCGGCATACGAAGTCAGATTTAGACATTCTTTTTATGCACGCTCTCGGTTTAACGTATACTACGACTTTTGTTTAGATCACCAAGGCTAAAAAACACTTTATTGTAAACTCACTATTTACGTCACACAGCGTCGTGCCGGTTTTGTCGTGAAAGTTCAACAAGTCATAATTTCTTCGTTATAACTCGGATTTCGCCATTCTTTATATCTATGAAATCCTTTTCACGACCAATACCACTTACTTCATAGATATCGGTTTTATATAACATTTTATTTTTGGTGCTTATTTTCATTCTTAATTTAGTATATCATTATAAACAAGTATAAAGCACATAAATTCATATAATTCACATAATACTCAAATAATTCATTTTTATTACTTCAAAATGAGTTATATTATTTGAACCTTACTACTACATCATCGTATCAATGCTTAGTCTTGAAACACAGACGTTACAAATAATAACACTAAATTTCTCCACCTCTATCATTTTGAACCGAAATTATAGAAATGAAGCGAAATATATATACCCAAAAGTTATCCATTAATTAGCATAAAACAAAACATTTAAAATCTATTAAACATTAAAAGTTGAAAAAAAAAAGCTATAAATAGAGCATATATAGTGAAGGTCCGGCTGGAGCTCTTCAAACAACATAAATCCTTGAATTAAGAACAAAATTTACTAAATTTAAGTAAATAATACTAATCATAAGGAACAATTACGTGACCAAGATTTTGTGGTTCACTTCATTTCAGAAAAACATAAGTCTAGACACATCTTCATCTGCAAATTTCTAAAGATCCAAGAACAAGTATAAGAAGAAGATTATTAGGGCTCAAAGATTAAAAATTCCAGTTCTTAAAATGATTCTAAATTTAAAAGGAGAAAAGAAAGAGCAAAAAGAAAAAGAAGGGGGCATTTAGGTCTTGAAATTGAATCAAGAATGAGGTCGCTGGCACAAGACATTCATGGTAAGGGAATATGGGAGCTTTAGGAGCTCTAAGCTAGGGTTTTTCATGTAGATTATAACGAGAGAGATGAAGTTGTGTCTTCTGCCATACAGAGAAAGAGAAAAAGGTGAAGATAAACACTGTAATTCGTTCATACCTCCATTAATTTTCCTTTATCCAATAGACTCCATATAACACCCATAAAAATCATGCCAATTTTAAACTTTTAAAAACGTTTCAAATACTAAAAGTTATTACAAAAAGGTTTCCAAATAGTTTCATATCAGAGTATCTCAGAAATCCAAATTAAAATACGAGGGGGTGTACGGTCACGCCTTCGCCTTCCCACAATCATCCGTTATACCTGAAACAATAATCGACAAATGTAAGCTTGAAGGCTTAGTGAGTTACCCTCAAAATACCAACCTCATACAACCATAAACATATCATATAACAAACATAGTACAACCATGCATCTTGAGTCTATAGTGTGACTGGTTCACCCGCGTCGGGCCTTAAGTATACCTGGTCCACTCTCTGACTCTGCAGTATGATTGGAACGCCCACATCGAGCCTTCAGTCTATCTGGATCACTCTCCGAGCCTCGGCACGTCTGGACCGCCCTCTCGGGGCCTTTAGCCTATCCGGACCGCTTGTCGGGCCTTCGGCCTGACTATGTGCCCTCCTGGGTCTGCAGTCTATCCGTTCCGCCCTGGGTATGTTGGCCTACAACACGAAGCAGTACCCGCCTCAATCCGACCTCCATACCAATAAACCAATCATGTGTACATAAATATCATATGCTAGCATGTATATAATAGATAATCATACCGATCTAACAAATCACTAAAACAGAAACCATCATATAACTAGGATACCGACCTAACCGGTCACTAACTGTAACATCCCCCTCTGGCACGTATCACAATATTATCCGTTTTGGGCCACTCGGCACGAGGACTTCCCAGGGGGTCACCCATCCTGGTACTACTCCCGCCCGAGCACGCTTAACTGCAGAGTTCTTATGAGATCTGCTGCCCTCACGACTTTAAAACGCGTTGTGATAGAAAAGGTATCCACACCCCTTATAAGGAATACTTAGTTCTCTTTCCCAATCGATGTGGGATCAGATCTAACCCACTTTTACCCCCCATTATAGGGTTCGACATCCCCATCGAACACATCGACACGTGCACTGGCTTTGATACCATTTGTAACATCCCCCTCTGGCATGTATCACAATATTGTCCGTTTTGGGCCACTCGGCACGAGGACTTCCCAGGGGGTCACCCATCCTGGTACTACTCCCGCCCGAGCACGCTTAACTGCAGAGTTCTTATGAGATCTGCTGCCCTCACGACTTTAAAACGCGTTGTGATAGAAAAGGTATCCACACCCCTTATAAGGAATACTTAGTTCTCTTTCCCAATCGATGTGGGATCAGATCTAACCCACTTTTACCCCCCATTATAGGGTTCGACATCCCCATCGAACACATCGACACGTGCACTGGCTTTGATACCATTTGTAACATCCCCCTCTGGCACGTATCACAATATTGTCCGTTTTGGGCCACTCGGCACGAGGACTTCCCAGGGGGTCACCCATCTTGGTACTTCTCCCGCCCGAGCACGCTTAACTACAGAGTTCTTATGGGATCTGCTGCCCTCACGGTTTTAAAACGCGTTGTGATAGGAAAGGTATCCACACCTCTTATAAGGAATACTTAGTTCTCCTTCCCAGTCGATGTGGGATCAGATCTAACCCACTTTGAATTGTAACGCCCGTAGATCTGGGCTAGTCAATTAAGAGACGATAGGCGTCAAAAATGAATTTTTTTGATGAAAGATTATTTATAATGAATAATCTTAACTAAGTTGTAGTATATGTTACAAAGATTCCGTACATATAAAGAACGCCGAAATACGAGTTATAACGAAGAAGTTATGACCTGTCGAAGTTTCGCGACAAACCGGCACGGCACAGTGCGACGTAAAAAGTGAATTTATGTTAGAACAATATTTAGCCTTATCCATCTAAATGAAAGTCGTAGAATACGTTAAACCGTGAGTGTGCATAAAAAGAACGCCCAAATCTGACTTCGTATGAGGAAGTTATGATTTTTCAAAGTTTCGACTTAGCAGCATGCAGT
Source organism: Lactuca saligna (assembly GCF_052625555.1). Classification (NCBI taxonomy): domain Eukaryota; kingdom Viridiplantae; phylum Streptophyta; class Magnoliopsida; order Asterales; family Asteraceae; genus Lactuca; species Lactuca saligna. The sequence goes on from NC_136424.1 coordinate 106,278,647, forward strand.
CCGGATACTCGATTTGAGACCGAGCGGTTTTTAGTCGAAACAATCTAAATGAGAATCGAAGATCTCATTAATTGTAGTAAAACGATAAAAAGATAGGAGAAAACGGATGTCGGATGAACAAGTTATGATTTTATAACGAAATTTTCCTGTCCCGGCCTACTAAAAATAAATAATAAAAATAAAATCAAAATTAGCCGACGGAGTCTAAACTAAAGTCATAGAGCATAGTCTCACCTACGCGGGGATATAAAGAACGTCGAAAACAGAGTTCGTATGAGGAAGATATGAATTTTTGAAGTTTATTAAATATTTTCGATATTTAATTTAATTATAAATTAACCGATATTATCCATGGGCGGAGTCAGCGATCTGATCCACATTACGCCCAACGTAATGTAGATTTACGCCCAGCATAAATGGGTTTCCAGCCCCCTATAAAAGGGTGTCGAGGGCAACCGTCTTCTTTGCTCATTTCTTCCATTTCTCTTGCGTTTTTGCATCGTTTTTCGTGCAAGAAATATCCCGAAGCCCTGGTATCATTCTCGAGCCCCGAAGCAAGTCCCGAGGCCCCGAAGATCCCGAGAAGTGCAATTCCCGAGCTGAAGCTCTGTCCGTGAGAAGTTCGGTTTTTGTGAAGATCTTCCAGATCTACCGAAGAATACTACTTCTACAAGCCGTAGTGTTGTCCGATCATCTTCTGATCAAGTGAGTGTTTAGTTACTTTCTTCTAACGCATAATTATGAAGTATTTTATACGAAATACGTGTTATGTGTATAATATAAAGTTGTTTATATGTGTGAGAGTATAGTCACTTTCATCTTACACATAGATATGAAGTATTTGCTATGAAATACATGCTATGTGTTTATACATTATTTGTTTACTTGAGATGGATGCTGAATGAATGTTTTATACGAGTTTTTAAATAAGTTGTATATGTAATTTATATCTACAAATATGTTGGGTAGAACATGGGTAGATGAAATAGTTGATGTGTGTTGAAAGAATGTGATAAGAGAAAGGTGAGGATATAATGGTGATGATAATTAGGTGATGATAGATAGGTGATGAATTACGAGTCCAGGCGATGTTGTGGCTGTGTAATCATGCGATGATATCCTAACCCTTATTAGACATATATTGAGGGAGTGATCCCCGAATTAGTATTGTCTATATGATACAGGCGATGATCCTTAGGAAAAGTTCTTAGGAACAAGCATATAAGGATATAAGATGTAAGGATATGAGCGGTAAATATGATATAGGAGATGACCCTTAGGATAATATCTTTAGGGAAGATTAAAAGAAGATAATGGGGATGGGTATTTGGGTTGATTGTTTGATGATTGAATATAATAATTATATTATTGTGGGTTGAAAACCCTATATGCTCACCAGGCTCCCAAGCCTGACCCACTCAGTTTAATTGTATCACAGGTATCGATATGAAGCTGCTTTGCACTGAGAGATTAAAGGAGATGTAAATCATTAGTGTAATTGAATGTAAGTTCTGTTTATGCTTATATGTCTGTATCGGAACATGACATCCCGAGGTTTTATTATTAAATGAAAATACATTCTCTTTGAGAAATGTTTTGATAAGTTATTATCATATCTTGTTTTGGGAACAAATTCCGCAACCGTTTTCTTTAAAAGATTACTCTGATTTTATAAAACAAAGCATAAACAAATCGGTCTTTTCTGGCCGTGAAAATGGGGATGTCACACTAACATAGCATCATCCTATATACCAGGATACCGACCTAAAACATGTCACTAACATAATACCATCCTAACTACTAGGATGCAGATCTAGCAGATCAATAAACGTATCAAGTAAATAACCGGATAGAAATCCGATAAAGGGTCGACCTTGGTGCCTTAGACCCTGTTGATATAGTGAGGATAACTCACCTCGCAATGTCGGTCTGAACTGAAGTGTTGACTCCCGAAGTGCTGTCTCACCGAAAATCTCGTACTATCCAAAACAACGAATGATGAGTTAACATATGGGCTATCAATCCTGACTAGGGGTCCATATAGTTCATTTTGTCTTTTCTCTAATTTGGGCCAAGGCCCAATAATAAAACAAAAAACGCAACACTAGGTAGGCTTTCCAATCCCACTAGTGGCCTATTTTGCTAAATTGGGCCCAATCCCCCTAATGGGCCTTACCCTAAGCCCAAACATCTTCTTGGCCCACATTATCTGACTTCTGATGGCCCACTAAGGCCCAAAGAACCAAAATCCACTGCATGGCCCAAACCGAGGCCCAAAACTCGCAAGGCCCATATCTGATGAGTACGCTGGGCATACTCCTATGTACGTTGGGCGTACTAGCTAAATGGTGAGTACGCTAGACGTACCTGCATGTACACTCATCGTACTCCCCTGTTAAGTCACTTTCCCATTAAGTGCTTAATACTCCAATCCAGAAGCTACAATCACAGATCCAAGTCCTTTTCAACGTCTTAATCCATAAAGTCACTGACTTTGTGACTTTGCATGACCCTAATAACCACAAACTCCAAAATAGCATTCCATTCTCATAGAAATGATCTTAACTCATGCATGAATCCAATAAGACATTCAAGATGGCAACTTTCTACCTTAGAGACTCATTTTGAACTGAGAGTGGCAGCTCTAAGTCTAGAAATCGAATTTGAACCATAAAGCTCTATACTTGTGACCAAAATGACTTCAAAACCACACTACTCTAGATCTAAGAATTCTTGAGGAAAGTTATGAACTTTATACCTCTAAAGAGTCTCAAATGATGATGTTATTCCAAATCTATGTGCTCAAACTTCCCAAGTCCTTCCTTACCAATTTATTCTTTCCTCCTCCAAGCTTAAAAATCACAAAGATGGGCTTCTCAAGATTAAAATCACACAATAATGAAGGGATGAGACGTTCTAGGATTTTTCTGAGGTTGGGGAGGCTGATAAGGGGCTAGGGTTCAAGTCCTCATGTTCTTAATATAATGCTTGACCCTAAAATTAGGGTTTAGTGTCACTGAGTGTACGTTAGGCGTACATCTCGTACGTTGGGTGTACGCCTCCAACACCCGCGATCATTTAACCTTCTACGTTCTGTGTACCCCAACTTACGTTGGGCGTACTCACCCAGCTACCACCTTTTCCATGCATGGTCCTTTCTTGCCCCTTCATTCCAACCAAGGGACAAAGATGACATAATTAAAATCCGAGGGATGAATTTGAAGCTACTTGAAAAATGGGATGTTACACTCCAAAATAATTTAGATAAGAAACAATTTGCATAATCCATATGAAAAATATATAAAATAGTTATATTTACTTTATGTGTATACCAAGTCCTACAAAAAATACACCATCGCTTTAAAATCAAGAAGATTTGCGAACACTAGATTATAAGAACACAATTAGATCTTAATTAACACTTATAATAAAAATTTTTTATAGTAGTGCTTTTAAGTTAACATTGCCAATAAGTTACAAAAAAACACAAATTATAATAAGAAGGCATGAGCGGATTTGTTCTACACCCCAAAATCGTAAATGAAAAAGTATATATTACAGAAAGAATTATCAGAAGGCTTGGGACTCCAAATGTGTGATAAGAAAGAGATGGAAGAAAAGAGATGTGACGCATACAAAAAATAAGTTCAAAAAATCTGAAATCCAACATAACCCACAAAAATTCTAATTTTAAAGTTGTTTGATTGATTTTGAGGCTTTCTAGAGTGGTGAGGCGTTAGAGGCCTCGAGTGTTAGAGAAGCTAGGTATTTAATTTTTCCGAGAGTGGCGACCATTGAAGGAGATCGTGATGCAATAAATATCAAACCCTAAATGACTGATGATTATGGAGACAATGATAAACGATGAGGACAAGGACAAAGAGAAAGATGGCGGTGGCACCATGGCTGTCGGTTGAAGGAGTAAATAGTGGTGGTGCGGTGGTGCAATCAAGGATGGCGGTGTCCGTTTGTACGTCGGTGGTGGAAGGGGTAAATGGTGATGGTGAGTGGCCTTGGATTTTTGGCTTAGAGGAACAATAGAAAGAGAAATGGAAATGATATCAACTAAGGAGAGGAATAGCCCCTGATATAGAGAAGATAGGCTAGAAATGAGAGGATTTTGCCAGAATCTAAGCCTTCAATACGACTCGTATTGTAGGATTTTGTCAAAAGACTCCAAGATAAAAGGTGATAAACGTTGTATTGTGTTTGACTTTTTCAAAATGTTACCAAATAATATTTTAATGCTTAAATTTATTGTACATGTTGCAATAAGATTTATACCTTTTAAAATTCAACATTTGAGACTAAATACTTACTAAAAGCAATAAAAATATATATAACTTTATTTTAAATCGATAAATGATTTTATTTCATTAGTATATTTGTATCATCGAGAAATGATTACATTTATAGTTTATTCGATAACATTTAAGCAAATCATTGTGTTTAGGATTTCGTTGGTGGTTACAACAATCACTTAAAAAGTAACAATATTTTTATCGTTTGCACTAAAGGGAAGAGGGAGAGTGGGTGTAGGGGTATGATCACCATGTTATCTCTTTTCTGTTTAGTAACATGGCTAATATTTGTTCTTATATGGTGCACAATCTATGGTATTGCTAAGTCCTATTACATTGTCGGTTATGCTTAATTACAAGATGATCCCCGGTTCTATGCAATTTAATCATTTTAAGCTTTAAAACTAGTTATAAATAGATACAAGAACATTGAAAACGAAATTAGTATTCAGCCATGTCACACCCCCAAACCAAGGATGGCGGAAACGTCTGGGGGTGGAGGACTTCATGTACAGTATCACAACAACGTGTATAATAGTGCTCAAAGTAGAAACAACCATCATATATATAATTGCAAAAGTTACACCAAAGTATATGTTTATATGTTTCAAAAGCAATTACATTATGATGACAAAATAAATTGTTGACGGTTTAACGTCCCATCCTCAAAGCGATGAAGTTTTCTTGTTTCACTGATTTCCTGAGAATACAAGTAGTTTTAAAAAGTGTCAACACAAAGGTTGGTGAATTCATAAGAGTTTTATTTGAAGTAGAAACTGCTTTTCCTTGTAAAATCGATATAGTTTGATTTCCAGAAAATCCAATATTTTCTTAGTTAAGTATGAATAGAAATATTCCTATATGATGCATTAATGAACCCTAGAATGACCCGTAGAGTTCCTCTATAATCGTCCAGTGTATATAAGTTATATAAGATTTAAATTAGATAAAACGTTGAATATAGTGGGTCTGCCCTAAGTCCACAACCCAACGAGGAACAGGAGATGAGGCGGGCACCACCAATTCTAGGCCAATAAAGACTAAATTCTTATATGACTCAAACATATACGCTCGGCGACTATAGTTGAAGTCTAACAATTTTAGATGAAGAATAGTTTGATTTCCAGAAAATCCAATATTTTCTTAGTTAAGTGTGAATAGAAATATTCCTACATGATGCATTAATGAACCCTAGAGTAACCCGTAGAGTTCCTCTATAATCATCCAGCGTATAAAAGTTATATAAGGTTTAAATTAGATAAAACGTTGAATATAGTGGGTCTGCCCTAGGTCCACAACCCAACGAGGAACAGGAGATGAGGCGGGCACCACCAATTCTAGGCCAATCAAGACTAAATTCTTATATGACTCAAACACATACGCTCAGCGACTATAGTTGAAGTCTAACCGTTCTAGAGGAAGTATAATTTTAATATCATAATAACTTTGTATAGAGACACGACATTTTGTATTTGTACCCCTTTTTGTATAGAGACCCGGTACTTTGTATATACGTAGTCCTAAATTAGAGGACTGAGAAATAACAAGTATTGACCATACTTAAAAGTATAAATGTGGTTTCAAATGATGTATAGTCGTAACTACCAAAACCAAAAGTGTACAGTAATATCTGTACTCATAGAGATAAAAAGGTGATTTTAAATCGACATAAAACTCATTTAGGTTTTTAAAATAAAATCCCGTAAACTTATGGATTGTTATATCCCTATGTGAGTCGTTATAATCATACTATGACTATGTGAACCTGCCACGACGTTCTCAGTGTCGCGAAAAATGAAATGACATTTGTCACCCGTAGACCTGCAGGTCCAACTGTAGCTAGCAGCAAGGTGTGGGGTGTCAAACCCAATATAGATCTATATACAAGTGTCACGTTCTCCCTCAAGGAGATTCTGATTATAACTACCAGGAATTATATCCCGCACTCGGACGTACGGGGAGAGAGAGAGAGAGAGTCTCACAATATAGGTTAACAAGTTTACGTGAAATGTGTGTGAATATAAATATTTCTTGTATGAATGTACCCTTCTTGTACTAGTGCGTTGAGTGATGTATCATAAACTATACCTATTATAGTTTATCTAAAATGTATGTAATATGAATGGACTCTTTTATGGGAATGTATTAGTGTTATGAATTTATTCAAACTATACTTTTTATAGTTATATAATACGTGTTCCAAAATGAATGAATAATATTTAATATGAATGTCTTAGTTTCAGTTCATAATGATAAACTAACAAGGAAACACATTCAAATACTAAAACTTATGATTATACACTTTGCTCAACATAATACAAAGTGTTATGATATTTACATGCTGTTGGCAAAATTTAGCAATTATGCCCTGTTTTGGAAAAATCATAGAAAAATCATACGAAGTCGAAAACTAGATCCGTAAATTCTGAGAGTTCACAAAATGTGTCTAGTTTGCTCATAATTTTTATCACAATTTATAATGACCTCTAACTTGGGTGAAAAAGTCCAAAATCATGGACTGGTCCGGATTATTTGTTTGAAATGATAGGCAGTTTTGTAAAAATCACCATAAATTGTAGAAAAATCGTATGGAGATGTGCAAGTAGTCATTTTAAAGCTACAAACTTGAACTATTTGCACCTTGTACAGTTTTGAAAACAAAAATGTTTAAGAGGCCCAAAACAGTCCGTGAATGGAGTTGAACTTTTCTGATGAAGGCTGTTAGAAAAATTTAGTTATGTTCTTAGTGTTTTAACTTGTATTCCCCCCCCCCCCCCCCTGAAAACTTGAGAAAACATAAAAATGTAGGGGTATGAAATCACCTTGAGTGATTTCAGTAGGTAAGTGTTGAAGAAGATAAGTGTTCAACCCAAGAACACTTGAAGAATCACTTGAAGATTCGAAGATCTAACACAATTATGAGAGAGTTTGTCTAAGATATCCATGATTTGAGTGGGAATAAATGAGATAATCATAAAGAGAATGGATTATGCTTACCAAATGTGGAGGAAAAACTCAAGATCAGCCCTTGAATCTCGAATTTCTAGAGAGAGAAAGTGAGAGAGGAAAGAGTTTGATCTTCTTGTGAAATGAGAGCAAATGAGAGAAGTGAGGAGAGAGGATGAATAATCAGCACTCAAAAACGTGGGAAAGAGGGATAATTGAGTGGAAAAGACATTGATGTGACCTAGGTAAGGTGGGGGGTGTGGCTGGTCATAAAGTGGGTGTGGGAGTGGTTGCTTGTGTTAGAAGGTAAAGCAAAGTCAACACCCCACCTCTTTGTACTTTACCCACTTGCTTTCATCATTTAAATAAAGATTTTTATGAAAATATGATTAAATTGTGAATATTTAGGGTTTATTATGTTAAAATATGATTTTGGGTGAAATTCCCACGTTAAAATAATTAAAAATGGGCCTTAAACGCAAAACTACGCGAAAACCGGGAGAAAATGAGTTCCCAGCGAGACCTCTCGGTCCTAGGCCGAGGTTCGGTCCCTAGGCCGAGGCTCGGTCCACGTTGTGGTTGGAGTCGGAAACGAACAGAGGGAAACGAAGGGCGAGTCGGACGCGAGAGCGATGGGCGAGGGTTCGGTCCGAAGGGTCATTGGGGTTCGGTTCGGGATAAGAGGCGAGAATGTCAAAACCGAACGGACTGTAGTGAACAGTAGTGAACAGTACCTTCGGTTCGGTTAGATGAACAGTACCTTCGGTTCGGTTAGATGAACAGTACCTTCGGTTCGGCTCAGGAGGTTTCGGTTCGGCATCAGGAGGTTTCGGTTCGGCTCAGGAGGTTTCGGTTCGGCTCAGGAGGTTTCGGTTCGGCCTCAGGAGGTTTCGGTTCGGCTCAGGAGGTTTCGGTTCGGCCTCAGGAGGGTTCGGTTCCTCTTGCTCTCAGTCCCTAAGAGGACCTTCGGGTCCTAAGAAGCTTCTCTCTTGGTTTCGGTTCCTAAAGCCTATTTTTCTCGTTTTCGCCCCGTTTTGAGCCGTTTTTGACCCGGTTAAGGGTCGGAATGACCCGAATGATTCCAAAAAGTTAAGGGAAACTTTTGAGAGAGATTTGGGAGAGATTTCTCACACTTGGAGAGATTTGGGAGAGATTTGACATTCTTGGAGAGATTTCTCATACAAGGAGATATTTGAGAGAGGTTTCACATACTTGGAGAGATTTGGGAGAGATTTGACATTCTTGGAGAGATTTCTCATACAGAGAGATATTTGAGAGAGATTTCACATACTTGGAGAGATTTGGGAGAGATTAGACATTCTTGGAGAGATTTCTCATACAGAGAGATATTTGAGAGAAATTTCACATGCTTAGAGGGATTTGGGAGAGGTTTGACATTCTTGGAGAGATTTCTAATACAGAGAGATATTAGAGGGAGATTTCACATACTTGGAGAGATTAGGGAGAGATTTGACATTCTTGGAGAGATTTCTCATACAGAGAGATATTTGAGAGAGATTTCACATACTTGGAGAGATTTGGGAGAGATTAGACATTCTTGGAGAGATTTCTCATACAGAGAGATATTTGAGAGAAATTTCACATGCTTAGAGGGATTTGGGAGAGGTTTGACATTCTTGGAGAGATTTCTAATACAGAGAGATATTAGAGGGAGATTTCACATACTTGGAGAGATTAGGGAGAGATTTGACATAGAGAGAGATAGAGTGAAAACAATTGAGAGAGGTTCCGTGTGGGACAGTTGTGAGTGTCCGGCACCGTAATGCATGGTTCGTAAACCCTGTTAAGCCTTGTTTAAGGATCTTACACACTCCCGTTGAGTATGCATCATTGTTTTATCGGTTTGGCTCGCCACGTACTACAGTTTTTAGGTTAAAGAGATCTAGTTGTACGTACTTTTCGATTTATGTTCTCTTATTAGAATAGTGGGTTGTTTAGTAAATACTGAACGTAAGTCCAAGTACACAAGGGTTAGTTGAGCTGACCAGTTTGACTTGTTGACTTTATTTGACTTTGAATTGACCAAAATTTGACGGTTGTCACAAGCCATAACTAAAAACATTTATAAGTTAAAAGAGTATTTAAATTTGGCAGGGGATATGAAATGAACATCTAAACCCCTAGAACCGAAGCAATGCACTTACCAAATGGACCTCCATAGCTTTTGTTTTTATTACCGAAATCATTTCTATGTAATAACATGGGTAAATTACACCAATCGTCCCTCGTGCATATGCCAGAAAGCGTGTTTAGTCCTTATTTTCAAAAATTAACTTGGACCGTCCCTCATTTGCTTAAAACTTGCATGCTTCGTCCCTGAAAAAAGATTTTGTTGCAAACTTAGTCCATACCAAATTTGAAATGTCCAAAATATCCTTGTGTTTTTATTTTAAATTAATTTAATGCTTTTATTATGATTTTCAATTTAAAAATAAATAATAAAAGGACCCACCCCTTCATCCCCCCAACTCATCCACAACCGGAGAGATACAAACACACATAAACAATCGTCGATGAGACGGAAAATGGAGACCTTCAACTCATCGTACAATCACCAACGACCATCCTCTGACGAAACTTCCCCACCCCTTTCATTATGTTACTGATCGAGAAAACCAGAAACACCAAACACACTAGTTGGAGATCTATGGTGGTGGTTTAGGATGGGTTTTCTCGAGGCGAGATAGGTGGTGGGTGTAACGCCCGGGTTTTCAGGGCTAAACATTTTTGTCAATGTAATAGTCTAGGTCAACTATTGTAACTCTTTTTGAAGTAATAAATATGAAATATTTGAGTATTATGTGAATTATGTGTGTTTATGTGTTTATTATTTAATTATAAATGTATAATTAATAAAGAATAAAAATGAGCGTCAAAATTAAAGTGTGAGATAATCCCGATATCTCTACATAAAGTTGTAGAATATGTCTCAAGGTTTCCGTGCATATGAAGAATGCCGAAATCCGAGCTATAAAGAAGAAGTTATGGCCCGCCGAAGTTTTACGACAAAACCGGCACGACACCGGGAAACGTAAATAGTGAATTTACGATAGAAGACTTTTTAGCCTTAGAAATCTAAACAAAAGTCGTAGAATATGTTAAACTAAGAACATCGATAAAAAGAACGCCCAAATCTGACTTCGTATGAAGAAGTTATGATTTTTCTAAGATTCGGCTTAGCAGTGCACGGCCTGAAACTCGAATTTTAGTTCGAGCGGTTTTTTGGCTTACGCAACATAAATGAGAGTTGAAGATCTCATTAATAGGAAATCAACGGTAAAAAGACAGACAAAAACAGAGTCCGTATGTAGAAGTTATTAATTTTACGCAGACGTTTAACAGTATAATCTCCTTGTACTGTTAAATTTAAGATCGGTCGAGAATTAGCTGACGGTGTCAAAATGAAAGTTGTAGATCTTATTATTACCTAGACGTGGATATAAAGAACGTCAAAAACGGAGGTTGTATGTGAAAGTTACGGATTTTAGAAGTCGGAAGTGTGCTGTGCGAAAATGGGTGATGTGGCACAATCTTGGCCATTGCTTTCTCCCCAAGGCTTGCCACCAGATGGTGACATGTGGCACCAAGTTCAGCCACATTTCACCCTATAAATACCACCTCTCCCACCCTCATTTTCTTCACACCTTTCCCATTCTTTCTTCTCTCTCTCTCTCTAGAACCTCTCTCTAGCCCCGAAATCCCCCGAAAAGCCTAGGGAACCTCCCTAGCACGAGGCGGAAGCCCCGGAGTGCTCGAAGGCTCTGAGAAGAAGAGCTTTTCGGCTCGGGAACGCTGCTCCAATCAAAGCCCGGTTTTCTATAAAACCCGCTGTAAGTGAGCTACGCCTACACTATTTTTAATATAACTTTTATTTAATTATAGTAACGTTATTAGGAACTTATAATAAATACTTGGGCTATTATTATGGGTTATATAAGTATTTTTTTGACGCTTATATAATAATAATAATAGCTAGACTATTAATTAGTCTCGACGAATAATAAACTAAACTCTAGTGGTAATAATACTAGGTTTCGTCGAAGAAAAATTCTTTTTAAGAAGCGAAGCGCTGTCTGAGTTCGGAATCACCACCTTTTCCGGTGAGTGCATAGTTACCTTCAACTTACACATAGATATGAAGTATTTTATATAAATTACGTGCTATGTGTGCATATTATCTGAATACTTGCTATCTATGCTAGATGAACGTTGTTATACATGTTTTCAATGATTTAAACTGTATATGTATTTTATATCTACGAAAATGTTGGGGTAAAACATGGGTAGATGTAATAGGTGATGTGTGATAAAATGATGAGAGGCCTCGATGTTGTTGTTGTTGATCCAGTCATCTAGCGGAGTATAGATGACGACCACGGACTCTTCTAGACAGTCCAGTGGAACACTAGCAGGTTCGCAACCTGTAGGTGTTGTGAACGATGTGTTCACCGGTGTACTCCATCCCCCACATGGTTGCCTATTAGGACATTTATTGCTGAGGAATCCCCTTAGCAGTAGTGTCCGTCCCGATGATGATCCTTAGGCTAGGTCCCTTATGATAGGTGTTTAGGGACGTAAAGTGAGGATAACGGGAACGGGTAATCGGGTTATTGTTGATTGATGAAATTAATAAACTTATTGTGGGTTGAAAACCCTATGTGCTCACCAGGCTCCCAAGCCTGACCCACTCAGTTTTATGCATTACAGGTAGTGGCGCATGAGCATAGGTGTGATGTTTTGGACGAGGGATTACGGATATAGGCCTGTAGATATGAAATAATGTAGTAAGGCTTTTATTGTACTGTTTATACTTTTGATCTGTACGAACATGACATCCCGAGTCTTTTAATGAAATACATTTCTATGGAAATGCTTTTGATAAATCTTTATCATATTATTGTTTTGGGACAAATTCCGCAACCCTTTTATTAAAAGATAACTCTGATTTTGAAATAAAGTATAAACAAAACCGGTCTTTTCTGGCCGTGATTTTGGGGATGTCACAGTTGGTATCAGAGCATTAGTTTAAGCGAACTAGGAATTTGTAGGATTTCTAGACTTAAACTTAGAATGCTAAGCGATGATTGTGAGGTGTGAGCACTAGCTTATTTTAGGAATTGTGCCTAAAATGCTTTTATGTGCTAAATGTTTTATGCATGATATGCTGTTATTTTGTTCGGGATCTATGGTCTGTTGCCGACCGGATCTGGAACCTTATGTGTTTAGGATTCTAAACGTACGACTACGATATTAGAACTAGCATGTAAACGTTTCGGAGTGATAAGGACGATTTAAAACGTCTCTCCTAAATAAAGATCTAAATCCACCTTATTCGGTATATAGATCAAGATGGTAAGGACCCGTAGCGGAAACGTAAACGCAAATGGGAACGGACACCAACCCCCCGTGATCGAGCAAATACCAGTTGTGGAAGCCGCTGCCGGACCAATAACGATGGCCGGAGTGCAAGCGATGATCCAGGCAATGTTGGATCGTCAAATGGAGGAAACCAGGCGTTTGCTCCAGCAAAATCGAGAGGAAGCGACTATTCAGCTCGAACAGCCCGAGTTGAACGAAGGGCAGACTGAAGAAGGAAACTACAGTGGGACTATTGGTCAAGCCAACCCACCGATAGTTAGGCAAAACCACCAGGATGGAGGAAATGATGGACGTGGATGCAAATACAAGGATTTCATGGCATCCAAGCCACCGAGTCTATCCGGAAGCCCGACGCCGGTGGAAGTCATGAACTGGATCTCTGAGATGGAGACAATGTTTGAGAGTTGCGAGTGTAGCAATAGGCAGAAGACTGCTCTTGCAGTTCCTCTATTGAAATCTGGAGTACTAAGCTGGTGGAAGCTATTAGCTGATTCAATGCCCAAAGGTGAAGCAAGCAAAATGTCGTGGGAGGATTTTCTGGTACAGTTGAAGATGCAATACTGCTCTGAGCAGGATCTTCTGGAGATCAGCAACGAATTCCAGAATCTGAAGAAGGGAAGAATGAGCGTTACTGAATACGCTGCAAGCTTTACTGAGAAAATGAAGCTTGTTCCTCACCTCGTCCCAACTGAACTCTCCAAGGTTAACAAATTTGCCCTCGGATTACCAGCGGACTTCGGTCCAATGGTCAAGCAAACTACCACTCTAAAAGCTGCCATCTGGGCTGCTAAGAATGTGGAGACCCAGATACGAGAAAAGGGTCTGGAGAGAGCGGAAGTGGGAGAGAAACGGAAATTTGACGGATCCTCGAGGTCCGGTAAGAAAGGTAGATTCTCGAAGTCTAGTTCGAGAGGAGGAGGATCAGAAGCAAAGTGGTGTGACAAGTGCAAGAAGAAGCACTCTGGGAAGTGTGATGGAGGGGTCACTTGTTACAAATGCGGAAAGCCTGGGCACTATGCCAACGAATGCACTCTTAACCAGAAGGCCTGTTATGGGTGTAATGAAGAAGGGCACATTTTGAAGGACTGCCCGAAGAAGAAGGAGGCAGGAAGACCCAACATACCACCAAAGCTGAAGGCGAGAGCCTTCCAGATGACGCTCGAGGCTGCAAAGGAGGCAGCAGACGTCGCTTCAGGTACCTTTCTTGTAAATGGTTTGCCTGCAAATATACTGTTTGATTCTGGAGCCAACTACTCCTTTGTGTCGCATAAATTTAGTGCGAAATTAGCATTACCTGTAGAAAAACTTGATAACGCCCTAATTGTAGAAGTTGCCAGTGGCAAATTCGTACCTGTTAGTAATCGTATTAGGAACATCGTCATTGACCTAAACGGAAACGAATTCCATGAGGAACTATTACCCATAGAGTTAAACGGTTTCGACATCGTTTTGGGTATGGATTGGCTTAGCGCCAATGATGCCGAGATATTATGCCGAAAGAAGATAGTTAGGATAAACCCACCCGGAAAGGAATCATTTATGGTGTACGGGGACAAACACAGAGTAAATTCTGGAATCATCTCCCTGATGAAAGCCAGGAAATGTTTGTCCAAAGGATGTGCATCATACTTGGCATTCGTAATTGATGCTAAGAAGGAAAAGAAAGAGGTGCAGAATATACCGGTTGTGTGCGATTATCCAGAAGTCTTTCCCGAAGATCTTCCCGGATTACCACCTGATAGGCAAGTAGAGTTTCGTATAGACTTATTACCAGGAACAACACCGATAGCAAAGGCACCTTACCGATTAGCACCAACGGAGATGAAGGAGCTCATGACGCAACTTCAGGAGTTGTTGGACAGCGGTTTCATTCGACCTAGTTCATCACCCTGGGGAGCTCCGGTGTTATTCGTGAAGAAGAAGGATGGAAGCATGAGGATGTGCATAGACTACCGAGAGCTGAATAAGGCAACGGTGAAGAACAAGTATCCATTGCCGAGGATTGATGACCTATTCGATCAGCTGCAAGGTTCGAGCTACTTCTCAAAGATCGATCTTAGGTCAGGATATCATCAGCTGAAAGTGAGAGAGCAGGATATTGAGAAGACTGCATTCAGAACAAGATATGGACACTACGAGTTCTTGGTTATGTCATTCGGACTAACCAATGCTCCCGCAGCATTCATGGATTTGATGAACAGGGTTTGTAAACCATTCCTCGATAAATCCGTGATAGTGTTCATCGACGACATTCTCATTTACTCGAAAAGCCAGGAGGAGCATGGCAAGCATCTACGAGAAGTGTTAGAGGTGTTAAAGAAGGAGAAACTTTTTGCAAAGTTCTCCAAATGCGACTTTTGGATACGGGAAGTCCAATTCTTGGGTCATGTTGTTAACCAAGAAGGAATAATGGTTGACCCTGCCAAGATCGAAGCTGTAATGAAGTGGGAACGTCCGAAGAATCCCACGGAGATTCGAAGCTTTCTAGGATTAGCCGGATATTACCGACGATTTATCCAAGGCTTTTCTTCGATAGCTGCTCCATTAACAGCTTTGACCCATAAAGGAGCTACGTATACATGGAGTGAGAAACACGATGAGGCATTTGAGAAGCTAAAGAAGAAGTTTTGTGAAGCACCAATACTTTCTCTACCCGATGGAGTCGAAGATTTCGCAGTATATAGTGATGCATCTGGAGTCGGGTTGGGTTGTGTTATGACCCAAAGAGAAAAGGTGATAGCATACGCATCTCGACAATTGAAAGAGCACGAAAAGAACTACCCCACTCATGATCTGGAGTTGGCAGCAGTAGTATTTGCCTTAAAGATATGGAGGCATTACCTCTACGGCACGAAGTGCAAGCTCTTCACTGATCACAAGAGTCTCCAGTATCTCTTTAATCAGAAGGATTTGAACATGAGGCAACGACACTGGCTAGAACTTCTCAAGGACTACGACTATGAGATACTTTACCACCCAGGTAAAGCAAATATTGTTGCTGATGCTCTCAGTCGGAAAGTCAATCTTGAAAGGAAAAGGCCAAGAGCGTTAAGAATTGAAGTCGTCTCGACGATTGTGGAAAGTATCAGGAAAGCCCAAGAAGAAGCCTTAGAAAAGAATGACCGAAAGGAAGAACGTTTGGGAAAAACGTTAGTGTTCGGTACGAACAGTCGAGGACTGAAGGTATTCCAAGATCGAATTTGGGTACCTAAGACGGGAGGAATAAGAGATCTTCTAATGGAAGAAGCACACAAGACCATGTACTCGATTCATCCCGGTAGCACTAAAATGTATAGGGACCTAAAACCCTACTACTGGTGGCCGACGATGAAGCTCGATGTTGCAAAGTATGTGGCTGAGTGCGTAACATGTGCAAGAGTTAAGGCACAACATCAGAAACCGTATGGGAGTTTAGAACCTTTACCTGTACCCATGGGTAAATGGGAAGACATCACCATGGATTTTGTGACTAAACTGCCCAAAACGAAGAACGGACACGACATGATTTGGGTAGTCGTGGATCGTTTCACCAAGAGTGCACACTTCATAGCCGCCAACGAGAAGTGGTCTATGGATAAGCTCGCAAATGCTTACGTGAAGGAAATTGTAAGACTTCACGGTGTCCCTCTTACGATTGTGTCAGATCGTGATAGTCGTTTCACGTCGAGGTTTTGGAGGAGTCTACAAGAGGAGTTGGGTACAAAGTTGTGTTTGAGTACTGCTTACCATCCGCAAACCGATGGTCAGAGCGAAAGAACGATTCAGACGTTGGAAGATATGCTGAGAGCATGTACCCTCGAATTCCAAGGGAATTGGGACGAACACTTACCTCTAGTAGAATTTTCCTACAACAATAGTTTTCACTCGAGCATCAAGATGGCTCCTTATCAAGCCTTGTATGGGCAGAAGTGTCGTACGCCGTCTTGTTGGCTTGAAGCCGGAGAGAAGCAGTTTATGGGCCCCGAGATAGTCCATGAGACTGCTGAGAAATTGAAGGTGATTAGGGAAAGAATGTTAGCAGCTCAGGATCGTCAGAAGAGCTATGCCGACAAGAAAAGACGACCGATAACCTTCGAAGTTGGGGATTCCGTTTTACTTAAAGTCTCACCGTGGAAGGGACTTATACGATTTGGGAAACGAGGAAAGTTGAGTCCAAGGTTTATTGGACCATTCAAAGTTCTTCAGAGAATTGGGAACCAAGCTTACAAGCTGGAATTGCCCGAAGAACTCAATGGTATTCATAACACCTTCCATGTGTGTTATTTGAGGAAATTCATGGGAGATGTTCCCGACATAATTCCAATCTCGGAATTAAGGATGGATGAGAATAAAAGGCTGATCGAAGAGCCTGAGGCAATTATTGACCGTAAGACTAAGAAGTTACGACGCAAGATGGTCGACTTGGTGCTAGTCCGATGGAAACATTCGAATGGGCCGAATCTCACTTGGGAAACAGAGGATGACATGATGAGTCGCTATCCACATCTGTTTGCTGATGCATGATTCCGGGACGGAATCATCCTAAGGGGGTGAGAATTGTAACGCCCGGGTTTTCAGGGCTAAGCATTTTTGTCAATGTAATAGTCTAGGTCAACTATTGTAACTCTTTTTGAAGTAATAAATATGAAATATTTGAGTATTATGTGAATTATGTGTGTTTATGTGTTTATTATTTAATTATAAATGTATAATTAATAAAGAATAAAAATGAGCGTCAAAATTAAAGTGTGAGATAATCCCGATATCTCTACATAAAGTTGTAGAATATGTCTCAAGGTTTCCGTACATATAAAGAATGCCAAAATCCAAGCTATAACGAAGAAGTTATGGCCCGCCGAAGTTTTACGGCAAAACCGGCACGACACCGGGAGACGTAAATAGTGAATTTACGATAGAAGACTTTTTAGCCTTAGCAATCTAAACAAAAGTCGTAGAATATGTTAAACTAAGAACATCGATAAAAAGAACGCCGAAATCTGACTTCGTATGAAGAAGTTATGATTTTTCTAAGATTCGGCTTAGCAGTGCACGGCCTGAAACTCGAATTTTAGTTCGAGCGGTTTTTGGCTTACGCAACGTAAATGAGAGTTGAAGATCTCATTAATAGGAAATCAACGGTAAAAAGACAGACAAAAACAGAGTCCATATGTAGAAGTTATTAATTTTACGCAGACGTTTAACAGTATAATCTCCTTGTACTGTTAAATTTAAGATCGGTCGATAATTAGCTGACGGTGTCAAAATGAAAGTTGTAGATCTTATTATTACCTACGCGTGGATATAAAGAACATAAAAAACGGAGGTTGTATGTGAAAGTTACGGATTTTAGAAGTCGGAAGTGTGCTGTGCGAAAATGGGTGATGTGGCACAATCTTGGCCATTGCTTTCTCCCCAAGGCTTGCCACCAGATGGTGACATGTGGCACCAAGTTCAGCCACATTTCACCCTATAAATACCACCTCTCCCACCCTCATTTTCTTCACACCTTTCCCATTCTTTCTTCTCTTTACTCCCTCTCTCTCTAGAACCTCTCTCTAGCCCTGAAATCCCCCGAAAAGCCTAGGGAACCTCCCTAGCACGAGGCGGAAGCCCTGGAGTGCTCGAAGGCTCTGAGAAGAAGAGCTTTTTGGCTCGGGAGCGCTGCTCCAAGCAAAGCCTGGTTTTCTATAAAACCCGCTGTAAGTGAGCTACGCCTACGCTATTTTTAATATAACTTTTATTTAATTATAGTAACGTTATTAGGAACTTATAATAAATACTTGGGCTATTATTATGGGTTATATAAGTATTTTTTTGACGCTTATATAATAATAATAATAATAGCTAGACTATTAATTAGTCTCGACGAATAATAAACTAAACTCTAGTGGTAATAATACTAGGTTTCGTCGAAGAAAAATTCTTTTTAAGAAGCGAAGCGCTGTCTGAGTTCGGAATCACCACCTTTTCCGGTGAGTGCATAGTTACTTTCAGCTTACACATAGATATGAAGTATTTTATATAAATTACGTGCTATGTGTGCATATTATCTGAATACTTGCTATCTACGTTAGATGAACGTTGTTATACATGTTTTCAATGATTTAAACTGTATATGTATTTTATATCTACGAAAATGTTGGGGTAAAACATGGGTAGATGTAATAGGTGATGTGTGATAAAATGATGAGAGGCCTCGATGTTGTTGTTGTTGATCCAGTCATCTAGCGGAGTATAGATGACGACCACGGACTCTTCTAGACAGTCCAATGGAACACTAGCAGGCTCGCAACCTGTAGGTGTTGTGAACGATGTGTTCACCGGTGTACTCCATCCCCCACATGGTTGCCTATTAGGACATTTATTGCTGAGGAATCCCCTTAGCAGTAGTGTTCGTCCCGATGATGATCCTTAGGCTAGGTCCCTTATGATAGGTGTTTAGGGACGTAAAGTGAGGATAACGGGAACGGGTAATCGGGTTATTGTTGATTGATGAAATTAATAAACTTATTTATTGTGGGTTGAAAATCCTATGTGCTCACCAGGCTCCCAAGCCTGACCCACTCAGTTTTATGCATTACAGTTAGTGGCGCATGAGCATAGGTGTGATGTTTTGGACGAGGGATTACGGATATAGGCCTGTAGATATGAAATAATGTAGTAAGGCTTATATTGTACTGTTTATACTTTTGATCTGTACGAACATGACATCCCGAGTCTTTTAATGAAATACATTTCTATGGAAATGCTTATGATAAATCTTTATCATATTATTGTTTTGGGACAAATTCCGCAACCCTTTTATTAAAAGATAACTCTGATTTTGAAATAAAGTATAAACAAAACCGGTCTTTTCTGGCCTTGATTTTGGGGATGTCACAATATATTTATCGGATACGTTCTTAACACGTATTTCAGGCAGTATCAAATATTCCACACATAAACATATAATTTAATACTTGTATTAAAATCATGTTGATGAAATGGACTATGCACTCACTTTATAAGCTGGTGATTCAAACTTGGACAGTGCTTCGCTTATTAAAAATATGATTTCCTTTGATGAAACCGAGTGGTTTGCTTGAAAACTGGGCTCTGCGGTGGCAAAGTTTCTGAACCGAAAATACTCTATTTCTTGGAGCCTCCGAGTGCTCCAGGGCTTTCTTCAAATGCTAAGGAAGTTTCCTAGGCTTTTCGGGGTGTTTTGGGAGGTTTAGAGAGAGAGAGAGAGATGGCTAATGGTGTGAAAAATGAAGGAACTCTCTGGTGGTATTTAGAGGATGAAAACGTGATAAACTTGTCGAGTTCTGGCCTAACACGTCAAGTTTCTGGCCCCAAACTCGTTGAGTTTCTGGTCCAACTTGTCAAGTTGGTGCCACGTTTCGTCATCTGTTGGGGAGAAAGCAATGGCTTAGATTGCGCCACATCACCCACTTCGCTACAGCAACCTTCCGACTTCTAAACCCTGTGACTTTCGCATACGATCCCCATTTTCTTCATTATTTATATCCACACGTAGGTATTGAAAAGATCTACAACTCTCTTTTTGACTACATTGGTTAATTCTCTACCGATTTTAAATTGAACAGTGTGAGAAGATCACACTGTTTAACGATCGTGTAAAATTCATAACTTCTACATATGGATTCCGTTTTCGACTGTCGTTTTATCATTGAACTCCTATTAATGAGATCTTCAATTCTCATTTACATTGTGTCGGCTAAAAATCGCTCGATCTAAAATTCGAACTCCGGGTTGCACGCTACCATGTCAAATCTTAGAAAATTCATAACTTCGGCATACGAAGTCAGATTTAGACATTCTTTTTATGCACGCTCTCGGTTTAACGTATACTACGACTTTTGTTTAGATCACCAAGGCTAAAAAACACTTTATTGTAAACTCACTATTTACGTCACACAGCGTCGTGCCGGTTTTGTCGTGAAAGTTCAACAAGTCATAATTTCTTCGTTATAACTCGGATTTCGCCATTCTTTATATCTATGAAATCCTTTTCACGACCAATACCACTTACTTCATAGATATCGGTTTTATATAACATTTTATTTTTGGTGCTTATTTTCATTCTTAATTTAGTATATCATTATAAACAAGTATAAAGCACATAAATTCATATAATTCACATAATACTCAAATAATTCATTTTTATTACTTCAAAATGAGTTATATTATTTGAACCTTACTACTACATCATCGTATCAATGCTTAGTCTTGAAACACAGACGTTACAAATAATAACACTAAATTTCTCCACCTCTATCATTTTGAACCGAAATTATAGAAATGAAGCGAAATATATATACCCAAAAGTTATCCATTAATTAGCATAAAACAAAACATTTAAAATCTATTAAACATTAAAAGTTGAAAAAAAAAAGCTATAAATAGAGCATATATAGTGAAGGTCCGGCTGGAGCTCTTCAAACAACATAAATCCTTGAATTAAGAACAAAATTTACTAAATTTAAGTAAATAATACTAATCATAAGGAACAATTACGTGACCAAGATTTTGTGGTTCACTTCATTTCAGAAAAACATAAGTCTAGACACATCTTCATCTGCAAATTTCTAAAGATCCAAGAACAAGTATAAGAAGAAGATTATTAGGGCTCAAAGATTAAAAATTCCAGTTCTTAAAATGATTCTAAATTTAAAAGGAGAAAAGAAAGAGCAAAAAGAAAAAGAAGGGGGCATTTAGGTCTTGAAATTGAATCAAGAATGAGGTCGCTGGCACAAGACATTCATGGTAAGGGAATATGGGAGCTTTAGGAGCTCTAAGCTAGGGTTTTTCATGTAGATTATAACGAGAGAGATGAAGTTGTGTCTTCTGCCATACAGAGAAAGAGAAAAAGGTGAAGATAAACACTGTAATTCGTTCATACCTCCATTAATTTTCCTTTATCCAATAGACTCCATATAACACCCATAAAAATCATGCCAATTTTAAACTTTTAAAAACGTTTCAAATACTAAAAGTTATTACAAAAAGGTTTCCAAATAGTTTCATATCAGAGTATCTCAGAAATCCAAATTAAAATACGAGGGGGTGTACGGTCACGCCTTCGCCTTCCCACAATCATCCGTTATACCTGAAACAATAATCGACAAATGTAAGCTTGAAGGCTTAGTGAGTTACCCTCAAAATACCAACCTCATACAACCATAAACATATCATATAACAAACATAGTACAACCATGCATCTTGAGTCTATAGTGTGACTGGTTCACCCGCGTCGGGCCTTAAGTATACCTGGTCCACTCTCTGACTCTGCAGTATGATTGGAACGCCCACATCGAGCCTTCAGTCTATCTGGATCACTCTCCGAGCCTCGGCACGTCTGGACCGCCCTCTCGGGGCCTTTAGCCTATCCGGACCGCTTGTCGGGCCTTCGGCCTGACTATGTGCCCTCCTGGGTCTGCAGTCTATCCGTTCCGCCCTGGGTATGTTGGCCTACAACACGAAGCAGTACCCGCCTCAATCCGACCTCCATACCAATAAACCAATCATGTGTACATAAATATCATATGCTAGCATGTATATAATAGATAATCATACCGATCTAACAAATCACTAAAACAGAAACCATCATATAACTAGGATACCGACCTAACCGGTCACTAACTGTAACATCCCCCTCTGGCACGTATCACAATATTGTCCGTTTTGGGCCACTCGGCACGAGGACTTCCCAGGGGGTCACCCATCCTGGTACTACTCCCGCCCGAGCACGCTTAACTGCAGAGTTCTTATGAGATCTGCTGCCCTCACGACTTTAAAACGCGTTGTGATAGAAAAGGTATCCACACCCCTTATAAGGAATACTTAGTTCTCTTTCCCAATCGATGTGGGATCAGATCTAACCCACTTTTACCCCCCATTATAGGGTTCGACATCCCCATCGAACACATCGACACGTGCACTGGCTTTGATACCATTTGTAACATCCCCCTCTGGCATGTATCACAATATTGTCCGTTTTGGGCCACTCGGCACGAGGACTTCCCAGGGGGTCACCCATCTTGGTACTTCTCCCGCCCGAGCACGCTTAACTACAGAGTTCTTATGGGATCTGCTGCCCTCACGGCTTTAAAACGCGTTGTGATAGGAAAGGTATCCACACCTCTTATAAGGAATACTTAGTTCTCCTTCCCAGTCGATGTGGGATCAGATCTAACCCACTTTGAATTGTAACGCCCGTAGATCTGGGCTAGTCAATTAAGAGACGATAGGTGTCAAAAATGAATTTTTTTGATGAAAGATTATTTATAATGAATAATCTTAACTAAGTTGTAGTATATGTTACAAAGATTCCGTACATATAAAGAACGCCGAAATACGAGTTATAACGAAGAAGTTATGACCTGTCGAAGTTTCGCGACAAACCGGCACGGCACAGTGCGACGTAAAAAGTGAATTTATGTTAGAACAATATTTAGCCTTATCCATCTAAATGAAAGTCGTAGAATACGTTAAACCGTGAGTGTGCATAAAAAGAACGCCCAAATCTGACTTCGTATGAGGAAGTTATGATTTTTCAAAGTTTCGACTTAGCAGCATGCAGTCCGGATACTCGATTTGAGACCGAGCGGTTTTTAGTCGAAACAATCTAAATGAGAATCGAAGATCTCATTAATTGTAGTAAAACGATAAAAAGATAGGAGAAAACGGATGTCGGATGAACAAGTTATGATTTTATAACGAAATTTTCCTGTCCCGGCCTACTAAAAATAAATAATAAAAATAAAATCAAAATTAGCCGACGGAGTCTAAACTAAAGTCATAGAGCATAGTCTCACCTACGCGGGGATATAAAGAACGTCGAAAACAGAGTTCGTATGAGGAAGATATGAATTTTTGAAGTTTATTAAATATTTTCGATATTTAATTTAATTATAAATTAACCGATATTATCCATGGGCGGAGTCAGCGATCTGATCCACATTACGCCCAACGTAATGTAGATTTACGCCCAGCATAAATGGGTTTCCAGCCCCCTATAAAAGGGTGTCGAGGGTAACCGTCTTCTTTGCTCATTTCTTCCATTTCTCTCGCGTTTTTGCATCGTTTTTCGTGCAAGAAATATCCCGAAGCCCTGGTATCATTCTCGAGCCCCGAAGCAAGTCCCGAGGCCCCGAAGATCCCGAGAAGTGCAATTCCCGAGCTGAAGCTCTGTCCGTGAGAAGTTCGGTTTTTGTGAAGATCTTCCAGATCTACCGAAGAATACTACTTCTACAAGCCGTAGTGTTGTCCGATCATCTTCTGATCAAGTGAGTGTTTAGTTACTTTCTTCTAACGCATAATTATGAAGTATTTTATACGAAATACGTGTTATGTGTATAATATAAAGTTGTTTATATGTGTGAGAGTATAGTCACTTTCATCTTACACATAGATATGAAGTATTTGCTATGAAATACATGCTATGTGTTTATACATTATTTGTTTACTTGAGATGGATGCTGAATGAATGTTTTATACGAGTTTTTAAATAAGTTGTATATGTAATTTATATCTACAAATATGTTGGGTAGAACATGGGTAGATGAAATAGTTGATGTGTGTTGAAAGAATGTGATAAGAGAAAGGTGAGGATATAATGGTGATGATAATTAGGTGATGATAGATAGGTGATGAATTACGAGTCCAGGCGATGTTGTGGCTGTGTAATCATGCGATGATATCCTAACCCTTATTAGACATATATTGAGGGAGTGATCCCCGAATTAGTATTGTCTATATGATACAGGCGATGATCCTTAGGAAAAGTTCTTAGGAACAAGCATATAAGGATATAAGATGTAAGGATATGAGCGGTAAATATGATATAGGAGATGACCCTTAGGATAATATCTTTAGGGAAGATTAAAAGAAGATAATGGGGATGGGTATTTGGGTTGATTGTTTGATGATTGAATATAATAATTATATTATTGTGGGTTGAAAACCCTATATGCTCACCAGGCTCCCAAGCCTGACCCACTCAGTTTAATTGTATCACAGGTATCGATATGAAGCTGCTTTGCACTGAGAGATTAAAGGAGATGTAAATCATTAGTGTAATTGAATGTAAGTTCTGTTTATGCTTATATGTCTGTATCGGAACATGACATCCCGAGGTTTTATTATTAAATGAAAATACATTCTCTTTGAGAAATGTTTTGATAAGTTATTATCATATCTTGTTTTGGGAACAAATTCCGCAACCGTTTTCTTTAAAAGATTACTCTGATTTTATAAAACAAAGCATAAACAAATCGGTCTTTTCTGGCCGTGAAAATGGGGATGTCACACTAACATAGCATCATCCTATATACCAGGATACCGACCTAAAACATGTCACTAACATAATACCATCCTAACTACTAGGATGCAGATCTAGCAGATCAATAAACGTATCAAGTAAATAACCGGATAGAAATCCGATAAAGGGTCGACCTTGGTGCCTTAGACCCTGTTGATATAGTGAGGATAACTCACCTCGCAATGTCGGTCTGAACTGAAGTGTTGACTCCCGAAGTGCTGTCTCACCGAAAATCTCGTACTATCCAAAATAACGAATGATGAGTTAACATATGGGCTATCAATCCTGACTAGGGGTCCATATAGTTCATTTTGTCTTTTCTCTAATTTGGGCCAAGGCCCAATAATAAAACAAAAAACGCAACACTAGGTAGGCTTTCCAATCCCACTAGTGGCCTATTTTGCTAAATTGGGCCCAATCCCCCTAATGGGCCTTACCCTAAGCCCAAACATCTTCTTGGCCCACATTATCTGACTTCTGATGGCCCACTAAGGCCCAAAGAACCAAAATCCACTGCATGGCCCAAACCGAGGCCCAAAACTCGCAAGGCCCATATCTGATGAGTACGCTGGGCATACTCCTATGTACGTTGGGCGTACTAGCTAAATGGTGAGTACGCTAGACGTACCTGCATGTACACTCATCGTACTCCCCTGTTAAGTCACTTTCCCATTAAGTGCTTAATACTCCAATCCAGAAGCTACAATCACAGATCCAAGTCCTTTTCAACGTCTTAATCCATAAAGTCACTGACTTTGTGACTTTGCATGACCCTAATAACCACAAACTCCAAAATAGCATTCCATTCTCATAGAAATGATCTTAACTCATGCATGAATCCAATAAGACATTCAAGATGGCAACTTTCTACCTTAGAGACTCATTTTGAACTGAGAGTGGCAGCTCTAAGTCTAGAAATCGAATTTGAACCATAAAGCTCTATACTTGTGACCAAAATGACTTCAAAACCACACTACTCTAGATCTAAGAATTCTTGAGGAAAGTTATGAACTTTATACCTCTAAAGAGTCTCAAATGATGATGTTATTCCAAATCTATGTGCTCAAACTTCCCAAGTCCTTCCTTACCAATTTATTCTTTCCTCCTCCAAGCTTAAAAATCACAAAGATGGGCTTCTCAAGATTAAAATCACACAATAATGAAGGGATGAGACGTTCTAGGATTTTTCTGAGGTTGGGGAGGCTGATAAGGGGCTAGGGTTCAAGTCCTCATGTTCTTAATATAATGCTTGACCCTAAAATTAGGGTTTAGTGTCACTGAGTGTACGTTAGGCGTACATCTCGTACGTTGGGTGTACGCCTCCAACACCCGCGATCATTTAACCTTCTACGTTCTGTGTACCCCAACTTACGTTGGGCGTACTCACCCAGCTACCACCTTTTCCATGCATGGTCCTTTCTTGCCCCTTCATTCCAACCAAGGGACAAAGATGACATAATTAAAATCCGAGGGATGAATTTGAAGCTACTTGAAAAATGGGATGTTACACTCCAAAATAATTTAGATAAGAAACAATTTGCATAATCCATATGAAAAATATATAAAATAGTTATATTTACTTTATGTGTATACCAAGTCCTACAAAAAATACACCATCGCTTTAAAATCAAGAAGATTTGCGAACACTAGATTATAAGAACACAATTAGATCTTAATTAACACTTATAATAAAAAAATTTTATAGTAGTGCTTTTAAGTTAACATTGCCAATAAGTTACAAAAAAACACAAATTATAATAAGAAGGCATGAGCGGATTTGTTCTACACCCCAAAATCGTAAATGAAAAAGTATATATTACAGAAAGAATTATCAGAAGGCTTGGGACTCCAAATGTGTGATAAGAAAGAGATGGAAGAAAAGAGATGTGACGCATACAAAAAATAAGTTCAAAAAATCTGAAATCCAACATAACCCACAAAAATTCTAATTTTAAAGTTGTTTGATTGATTTTGAGGCTTTCTAGAGTGGTGAGGCGTTAGAGGCCTCGAGTGTTAGAGAAGCTAGGTATTTAATTTTTCCGAGAGTGGCGACCATTGAAGGAGATCGTGATGCAATAAATATCAAACCCTAAATGACTGATGATTATGGAGACAATGATAAACGATGAGGACAAGGACAAAGAGAAAGATGGCGGTGGCACCATGGCTGTCGGTTGAAGGAGTAAATAGTGGTGGTGCGGTGGTGCAATCAAGGATGGCGGTGTCCGTTTGTACGTCGGTGGTGGAAGGGGTAAATGGTGATGGTGAGTGGCCTTGGATTTTTGGCTTAGAGGAACAATAGAAAGAGAAATGGAAATGATATCAACTAAGGAGAGGAATAGCCCCTGATATAGAGAAGATGGGCTAGAAATGAGAGGATTTTGCCAGAATCTAAGCCTTCAATACGACTCGTATTGTAGGATTTTGTCAAAAGACTCCAAGATAAAAGGTGATAAACGTTGTATTGTGTTTGACTTTTTCAAAATGTTACCAAATAATATTTTAATGCTTAAATTTATTGTACATGTTGCAATAAGATTTATACCTTTTAAAATTCAACATTTGAGACTAAATACTTACTAAAAGCAATAAAAATATATATAACTTTATTTTAAATCGATAAATGATTTTATTTCATTAGTATATTTGTATCATCGAGAAATGATTACATTTATAGTTTATTCGATAACATTTAAGCAAATCATTGTGTTTAGGATTTCGTTGGTGGTTACAACAATCACTTAAAAAGTAACAATATTTTTATCGTTTGCACTAAAGGGAAGAGGGAGAGTGGGTGTAGGGGTATGATCACCATGTTATCTCTTTTCTGTTTAGTAACATGGCTAATATTTGTTCTTATATGGTGCACAATCTATGGTATTGCTAAGTCCTATTACATTGTCGGTTATGCTTAATTACAAGATGATCCCCGGTTCTATGCAATTTAATCATTTTAAGCTTTAAAACTAGTTATAAATAGATACAAGAACATTGAAAACGAAATTAGTATTCAGCCGTGTCACACCCCCAAACCAAGGATGGCGGAAACGTCTGGGGGTGGAGGACTTCATGTACAGTATCACAACAACGTGTATAATAGTGCTCAAAGTAGAAACAACCATCATATATATAATTGCAAAAGTTACACCAAAGTATATGTTTATATGTTTCAAAAGCAATTACATTATGATGACAAAATAAATTGTTGACGGTTTAACGTCCCATCCTCAAAGCGATGAAGTTTTCTTGTTTCACTGATTTCCTGAGAATACAAGTAGTTTTAAAAAGTGTCAACACAAAGGTTGGTGAATTCATAAGAGTTTTATTTGAAGTAGAAACTGCTTTTCCTTGTAAAATCGATATAGTTTGATTTCCAGAAAATCCAATATTTTCTTAGTTAAGTATGAATAGAAATATTCCTATATGATGCATTAATGAACCCTAGAATGACCCGTAGAGTTCCTCTATAATCGTCCAGTGTATATAAGTTATATAAGATTTAAATTAGATAAAACGTTGAATATAGTGGGTCTGCCCTAAGTCCACAACCCAACGAGGAACAGGAGATGAGGCGGGCACCACCAATTCTAGGCCAATAAAGACTAAATTCTTATATGACTCAAACATATACGCTCGGCGACTATAGTTGAAGTCTAACAATTTTAGATGAAGAATAGTTTGATTTCCAGAAAATCCAATATTTTCTTAGTTAAGTGTGAATAGAAATATTCCTACATGATGCATTAATGAACCCTAGAGTAACCCGTAGAGTTCCTCTATAATCATCCAGCGTATAAAAGTTATATAAGGTTTAAATTAGATAAAACGTTGAATATAGTGGGTCTGCCCTAGGTCCACAACCCAACGAGGAACAGGAGATGAGGCGGGCACCACCAATTCTAGGCCAATCAAGACTAAATTCTTATATGACTCAAACACATACGCTCAGCGACTATAGTTGAAGTCTAACCGTTCTAGAGGAAGTATAATTTTAATATCATAATAACTTTGTATAGAGACACGACATTTTGTATTTGTACCCCTTTTTGTATAGAGACCCGGTACTTTGTATATACGTAGTCCTAAATTAGAGGACTGAGAAATAACAAGTATTGACCATACTTAAAAGTATAAATGTGGTTTCAAATGATGTATAGTCGTAACTACCAAAACCAAAAGTGTACAGTAATATCTGTACTCATAGAGATAAAAAGGTGATTTTAAATCGACATAAAACTCATTTAGGTTTTTAAAATAAAATCCCGTAAACTTATGGATTGTTATATCCCTATGTGAGTCGTTATAATCATACTATGACTATGTGAACCTGCCACGACGTTCTCAGTGTCGCGAAAAATGAAATGACATTTGTCACCCGTAGACCTGCAGGTCCAACTGTAGCTAGCAGCAAGGTGTGGGGTGTCAAACCCAATATAGATCTATATACAAGTGTCACGTTCTCCCTCAAGGAGATTCTGATTATAACTACCAGGAATTATATCCCGCACTCGGACGTACGGGGAGAGAGAGAGAGAGAGTCTCACAATATAGGTTAACAAGTTTACGTGAAATGTGTGTGAATATAAATATTTCTTGTATGAATGTACCCTTCTTGTACTAGTGCGTTGAGTGATGTATCATAAACTATACCTATTATAGTTTATCTAAAATGTATGTAATATGAATGGACTCTTTTATGGGAATGTATTAGTGTTATGAATTTATTCAAACTATACTTTTTATAGTTATATAATACGTGTTCCAAAATGAATGAATAATATTTAATATGAATGTCTTAGTTTCAGTTCATAATGATAAACTAACAAGGAAACACATTCAAATACTAAAACTTATGATTATACACTTTGCTCAACATAATACAAAGTGTTATGATATTTACATGCTGTTGGCAAAATTTAGCAATTATGCCCTGTTTTGGAAAAATCATAGAAAAATCATACGAAGTCGAAAACTAGATCCGTAAATTCTGAGAGTTCACAAAATGTGTCTAGTTTGCTCATAATTTTTATCACAATTTATAATGACCTCTAACTTGGGTGAAAAAGTCCAAAATCATGGACTGGTCCGGATTATTTGTTTGAAATGATAGGCAGTTTTGTAAAAATCACCATAAATTGTAGAAAAATCGTATGGAGATGTGCAAGTAGTCATTTTAAAGCTACAAACTTGAACTATTTGCACCTTGTACAGTTTTGAAAACAAAAATGTTTAAGAGGCCCAAAATAGTCCGTGAATGGAGTTGAACTTTTCTGATGAAGGCTGTTAGAAAAATTTAGTTATGTTCTTAGTGTTTTAACTTGTATTCCCCCCCCCCCCTGAAAACTTGAGAAAACATAAAAATGTAGGGGTATGAAATCACCTTGAGTGATTTCAGTAGGTAAGTGTTGAAGAAGATAAGTGTTCAACCCAAGAACACTTGAAGAATCACTTGAAGATTCGAAGATCTAACACAATTATGAGAGAGTTTGTCTAAGATATCCATGATTTGAGTGGGAATAAATGAGATAATCATAAAGAGAATGGATTATGCTTACCAAATGTGGAGGAAAAACTCAAGATCAGCCCTTGAATCTCGAATTTCTAGAGAGAGAAAGTGAGAGAGGAAAGAGTTTGATCTTCTTGTGAAATGAGAGCAAATGAGAGAAGTGAGGAGAGAGGATGAATAATCAGCACTCAAAAACGTGGGAAAGAGGGATAATTGAGTGGAAAAGACATTGATGTGACCTAGGTAAGGTGGGGGGTGTGGCTGGTCATAGAGTGGGTGTGGGAGTGGTTGCTTGTGTTAGAAGGTAAAGCAAAGTCAACACCCCACCTCTTTGTACTTTACCCACTTGCTTTCATCATTTAAATAAAGATTTTTATGAAAATATGATTAAATTGTGAATATTTAGGGTTTATTATGTTAAAATATGATTTTGGGTGAAATTCCCACGTTAAAATAATTAAAAATGGGCCTTAAACGCAAAACTACGCGAAAACCGGGAGAAAATGAGTTCCCAGCGAGACCTCTCGGTCCTAGGCCGAGGTTCGGTCCCTAGGCCGAGGCTCGGTCCACGTTGTGGTTGGAGTCGGAAACGAACAGAGGGAAACGAAGGGCGAGTCGGACGCGAGAGCGATGGGCGAGGGTTCGGTCCGAAGGGTCATTGGGGTTCGGTTCGGGATAAGAGGCGAGAATGTCAAAACCGAACGGACTGTAGTGAACAGTAGTGAACAGTACCTTCGGTTCGGTTAGATGAACAGTACCTTCGGTTCGGTTAGATGAACAGTACCTTCGGTTCGGCTCAGGAGGTTTCGGTTCGGCATCAGGAGGTTTCGGTTCGGCTCAGGAGGTTTCGGTTCGGCTCAGGAGGTTTCGGTTCGGCCTCAGGAGGTTTCGGTTCGGCTCAGGAGGTTTCGGTTCGGCTCAGGAGGTTTCGGTTCGGCCTCAGGAGGGTTCGGTTCCTCTTGCTCTCAGTCCCTAAGAGGACCTTCGGGTCCTAAGAAGCTTCTCTCTTGGTTTCGGTTCCTAAAGCCTATTTTTCTCGTTTTCGCCCCGTTTTGAGCCGTTTTTGACCCGGTTAAGGGTCGGAATGACCCGAATGATTCCAAAAAGTTAAGGGAAACTTTTGAGAGAGATTTGGGAGAGATTTCTCACACTTGGAGAGATTTGGGAGAGATTTGACATTCTTGGAGAGATTTCTCATACAAGGAGATATTTGAGAGAGGTTTCACATACTTGGAGAGATTTGGGAGAGATTTGACATTCTTGGAGAGATTTCTCATACAGAGAGATATTTGAGAGAGATTTCACATACTTGGAGAGATTTGGGAGAGATTAGACATTCTTGGAGAGATTTCTCATACAGAGAGATATTTGAGAGAAATTTCACATGCTTAGAGGGATTTGGGAGAGGTTTGACATTCTTGGAGAGATTTCTAATACAGAGAGATATTAGAGGGAGATTTCACATACTTGGAGAGATTAGGGAGAGATTTGACATTCTTGGAGAGATTTCTCATACAGAGAGATATTTGAGAGAGATTTCACATACTTGGAGAGATTTGGGAGAGATTAGACATTCTTGGAGAGATTTCTCATACAGAGAGATATTTGAGAGAAATTTCACATGCTTAGAGGGATTTGGGAGAGGTTTGACATTCTTGGAGAGATTTCTAATACAGAGAGATATTAGAGGGAGATTTCACATACTTGGAGAGATTAGGGAGAGATTTGACATAGAGAGAGATAGAGTGAAAACAATTGAGAGAGGTTCCGTGTGGGACAGTTGTGAGTGTCCGGCACCGTAATGCATGGTTCGTAAACCCTGTTAAGCCTTGTTTAAGGATCTTACACACTCCCGTTGAGTATGCATCATTGTTTTATCGGTTTGGCTCGCCACGTACTACAGTTTTTAGGTTAAAGAGATCTAGTTGTACGTACTTTTCGATTTATGTTCTCTTATTAGAATAGTGGGTTGTTTAGTAAATACTGAACGTAAGTCCAAGTACACAAGGGTTAGTTGAGCTGACCAGTTTGACTTGTTGACTTTATTTGACTTTGAATTGACCAAAATTTGACGGTTGTCACAAGCCATAACTAAAAACATTTATAAGTTAAAAGAGTATTTAAATTTGGCAGGGGATATGAAATGAACATCTAAACCCCTAGAACCGAAGCAATGCACTTACCAAATGGACCTCCATAGCTTTTGTTTTTATTACCGAAATCATTTCTATGTAATAACATGGGTAAATTACACCAATCGTCCCTCGTGCATATGCCAGAAAGCGTGTTTAGTCCTTATTTTCAAAAATTAACTTGGACCGTCCCTCATTTGCTTAAAACTTGCATGCTTCGTCCCTGAAAAAAGATTTTGTTGCAAACTTAGTCCATACCAAATTTGAAATGTCCAAAATATCCTTGTGTTTTTATTTTAAATTAATTTAATGCTTTTATTATGATTTTCAATTTAAAAATAAATAATAAAAGGACCCACCCCTTCATCCCCCCAACTCATCCACAACCGGAGAGATACAAACACACATAAACAATCGTCGATGAGAGGGAAAATGGAGACCTTCAACTCATCGTACAATCACCAACGACCATCCTCTGACGAAACTTCCCCACCCCTTTCATTATGTTACTGATCGAGAAAACCAGAAACACCAAACACACTAGTTGGAGATCTATGGTGGTGGTTTAGGATGGGTTTTCTCGAGGCGAGATAGGTGGTGGGTGTAACGCCCGGGTTTTCAGGGCTAAACATTTTTGTCAATGTAATAGTCTAGGTCAACTATTGTAACTCTTTTTGAAGTAATAAATATGAAATATTTGAGTATTATGTGAATTATGTGTGTTTATGTGTTTATTATTTAATTATAAATGTATAATTAATAAAGAATAAAAATGAGCGTCAAAATTAAAGTGTGAGATAATCCCGATATCTCTACATAAAGTTGTAGAATATGTCTCAAGGTTTCCGTGCATATGAAGAATGCCGAAATCCGAGCTATAAAGAAGAAGTTATGGCCCGCCGAAGTTTTACGACAAAACCGGCACGACACCGGGAAACGTAAATAGTGAATTTACGATAGAAGACTTTTTAGCCTTAGAAATCTAAACAAAAGTCGTAGAATATGTTAAACTAAGAACATCGATAAAAAGAACGCCCAAATCTGACTTCGTATGAAGAAGTTATGATTTTTCTAAGATTCGGCTTAGCAGTGCACGGCCTGAAACTCGAATTTTAGTTCGAGCGGTTTTTTGGCTTACGCAACATAAATGAGAGTTGAAGATCTCATTAATAGGAAATCAACGGTAAAAAGACAGACAAAAACAGAGTCCGTATGTAGAAGTTATTAATTTTACGCAGACGTTTAACAGTATAATCTCCTTGTACTGTTAAATTTAAGATCGGTCGAGAATTAGCTGACGGTGTCAAAATGAAAGTTGTAGATCTTATTATTACCTAGACGTGGATATAAAGAACGTCAAAAACGGAGGTTGTATGTGAAAGTTACGGATTTTAGAAGTCGGAAGTGTGCTGTGCGAAAATGGGTGATGTGGCACAATCTTGGCCATTGCTTTCTCCCCAAGGCTTGCCACCAGATGGTGACATGTGGCACCAAGTTCAGCCACATTTCACCCTATAAATACCACCTCTCCCACCCTCATTTTCTTCACACCTTTCCCATTCTTTCTTCTCTCTCTCTCTCTAGAACCTCTCTCTAGCCCCGAAATCCCCCGAAAAGCCTAGGGAACCTCCCTAGCACGAGGCGGAAGCCCCGGAGTGCTCGAAGGCTCTGAGAAGAAGAGCTTTTCGGCTCGGGAACGCTGCTCCAATCAAAGCCCGGTTTTCTATAAAACCCGCTGTAAGTGAGCTACGCCTACGCTATTTTTAATATAACTTTTATTTAATTATAGTAACGTTATTAGGAACTTATAATAAATACTTGGGCTATTATTATGGGTTATATAAGTATTTTTTTGACGCTTATATAATAATAATAATAGCTAGACTATTAATTAGTCTCGACGAATAATAAACTAAACTCTAGTGGTAATAATACTAGGTTTCGTCGAAGAAAAATTCTTTTTAAGAAGCGAAGCGCTGTCTGAGTTCGGAATCACCACCTTTTCCGGTGAGTGCATAGTTACCTTCAACTTACACATAGATATGAAGTATTTTATATAAATTACGTGCTATGTGTGCATATTATCTGAATACTTGCTATCTATGCTAGATGAACGTTGTTATACATGTTTTCAATGATTTAAACTGTATATGTATTTTATATCTACGAAAATGTTGGGGTAAAACATGGGTAGATGTAATAGGTGATGTGTGATAAAATGATGAGAGGCCTCGATGTTGTTGTT
The DNA here is from genome assembly GCF_052625555.1 of Lactuca saligna. Taxonomy (NCBI): domain Eukaryota; kingdom Viridiplantae; phylum Streptophyta; class Magnoliopsida; order Asterales; family Asteraceae; genus Lactuca; species Lactuca saligna. The sequence continues at coordinate 106,313,481 of NC_136424.1, forward strand.
GTTGATCCAGTCATCTAGCGGAGTATAGATGACGACCACGGACTCTTCTAGACAGTCCAGTGGAACACTAGCAGGTTCACAACCTGTAGGTGTTGTGAACGATGTGTTCACCGGTGTACTCCATCCCCCACATGGTTGCCTATTAGGACATTTATTGCTGAGGAATCCCCTTAGCAGTAGTGTCCGTCCCGATGATGATCCTTAGGCTAGGTCCCTTATGATAGGTGTTTAGGGACGTAAAGTGAGGATAACGGGAACGGGTAATCGGGTTATTGTTGATTGATGAAATTAATAAACTTATTGTGGGTTGAAAACCCTATGTGCTCACCAGGCTCCCAAGCCTGACCCACTCAGTTTTATGCATTACAGGTAGTGGCGCATGAGCATAGGTGTGATGTTTTGGACGAGGGATTACGGATATAGGCCTGTAGATATGAAATAATGTAGTAAGGCTTTTATTGTACTGTTTATACTTTTGATCTGTACGAACATGACATCCCGAGTCTTTTAATGAAATACATTTCTATGGAAATGCTTTTGATAAATCTTTATCATATTATTGTTTTGGGACAAATTCCGCAACCCTTTTATTAAAAGATAACTCTGATTTTGAAATAAAGTATAAACAAAACCGGTCTTTTCTGGCCGTGATTTTGGGGATGTCACAGTTGGTATCAGAGCATTAGTTTAAGCGAACTAGGAATTTGTAGGATTTCTAGACTTAAACTTAGAATGCTAAGCGATGATTGTGAGGTGTGAGCACTAGCTTATTTTAGGAATTGTGCCTAAAATGCTTTTATGTGCTAAATGTTTTATGCATGATATGCTGTTATTTTGTTCGGGATCTATGGTCTGTTGCCGACCGGATCTGGAACCTTATGTGTTTAGGATTCTAAACGTACGACTACGATATTAGAACTAGCATGTAAACGTTTCGGAGTGATAAGGACGATTTAAAACGTCTCTCCTAAATAAAGATCTAAATCCACCTTATTCGGTATATAGATCAAGATGGTAAGGACCCGTAGCGGAAACGTAAACGCAAATGGGAACGGACACCAACCCCCCGTGATCGAGCAAATACCAGTTGTGGAAGCCGCTGCCGGACCAATAACGATGGCCGGAGTGCAAGCGATGATCCAGGCAATGTTGGATCGTCAAATGGAGGAAACCAGGCGTTTGCTCCAGCAAAATCGAGAGGAAGCGACTATTCAGCTCGAACAGCCCGAGTTGAACGAAGGGCAGACTGAAGAAGGAAACTACAGTGGGACTATTGGTCAAGCCAACCCACCGATAGTTAGGCAAAACCACCAGGATGGAGGAAATGATGGACGTGGATGCAAATACAAGGATTTCATGGCATCCAAGCCACCGAGTCTATCCGGAAGCCCGACGCCGGTGGAAGTCATGAACTGGATCTCTGAGATGGAGACAATGTTTGAGAGTTGCGAGTGTAGCAATAGGCAGAAGACTGCTCTTGCAGTTCCTCTATTGAAATCTGGAGTACTAAGCTGGTGGAAGCTATTAGCTGATTCAATGCCCAAAGGTGAAGCAAGCAAAATGTCGTGGGAGGATTTTCTGGTACAGTTGAAGATGCAATACTGCTCTGAGCAGGATCTTCTGGAGATCAGCAACGAATTCCAGAATCTGAAGAAGGGAAGAATGAGCGTTACTGAATACGCTGCAAGCTTTACTGAGAAAATGAAGCTTGTTCCTCACCTCGTCCCAACTGAACTCTCCAAGGTTAACAAATTTGCCCTCGGATTACCAGCGGACTTCGGTCCAATGGTCAAGAAAACTACCACTCTAAAAGCTGCCATCTGGGCTGCTAAGAATGTGGAGACCCAGATACGAGAAAAGGGTCTGGAGAGAGCGGAAGTGGGAGAGAAACGGAAATTTGACGGATCCTCGAGGTCCGGTAAGAAAGGTAGATTCTCGAAGTCTAGTTCGAGAGGAGGAGGATCAGAAGCAAAGTGGTGTGACAAGTGCAAGAAGAAGCACTCTGGGAAGTGTGATGGAGGGGTCACTTGTTACAAATGCGGAAAGCCTGGGCACTATGCCAACGAATGCACTCTTAACCAGAAGGCCTGTTATGGGTGTAATGAAGAAGGGCACATTTTGAAGGACTGCCCGAAGAAGAAGGAGGCAGGAAGACCCAACATACCACCAAAGCCGAAGGCGAGAGCCTTCCAGATGACGCTCGAGGCTGCAAAGGAGGCAGCAGACGTCGCTTCAGGTACCTTTCTTGTAAATGGTTTGCCTGCAAATATACTGTTTGATTCTGGAGCCAACTACTCCTTTGTGTCGCATAAATTTAGTGCGAAATTAGCATTACCTGTAGAAAAACTTGATAACGCCCTAATTGTAGAAGTTGCCAGTGGCAAATTCGTACCTGTTAGTAATCGTATTAGGAACATCGTCATTGACCTAAACGGAAACGAATTCCATGAGGAACTATTACCCATAGAGTTAAACGGTTTCGACATCGTTTTGGGTATGGATTGGCTTAGCGCCAACGATGCCGAGATATTATGCCGAAAGAAGATAGTTAGGATAAACCCACCCGGAAAGGAATCATTTATGGTGTACGGGGACAAACACAGAGTAAATTCTGGAATCATCTCCCTGATGAAAGCCAGGAAATGTTTGTCCAAAGGATGTGCATCATACTTGGCATTCGTAATTGATGCTAAGAAGGAAAAGAAAGAGGTGCAGAATATACCGGTTGTGTGCGATTATCCAGAAGTCTTTCCCGAAGATCTTCCCGGATTACCACCTGATAGGCAAGTAGAGTTTCGTATAGACTTATTACCAGGAACAACACCGATAGCAAAGGCACCTTACCGATTAGCACCAACGGAGATGAAGGAGCTCATGACGCAACTTCAGGAGTTGTTGGACAGCGGTTTCATTCGACCTAGTTCATCACCCTGGGGAGCTCCGGTGTTATTCGTGAAGAAGAAGGATGGAAGCATGAGGATGTGCATAGACTACCGAGAGCTGAATAAGGCAACGGTGAAGAACAAGTATCCATTGCCGAGGATTGATGACCTATTCGATCAGCTGCAAGGTTCGAGCTACTTCTCAAAGATCGATCTTAGGTCAGGATATCATCAGCTGAAAGTGAGAGAGCAGGATATTGAGAAGACTGCATTCAGAACAAGATATGGACACTACGAGTTCTTGGTTATGTCATTCGGACTAACCAATGCTCCCGCAGCATTCATGGATTTGATGAACAGGGTTTGTAAACCATTCCTCGATAAATCCGTGATAGTGTTCATCGACGACATTCTCATTTACTCGAAAAGCCAGGAGGAGCATGGCAAGCATCTACGAGAAGTGTTAGAGGTGTTAAAGAAGGAGAAGCTTTTTGCAAAGTTCTCCAAATGCGACTTTTGGATACGGGAAGTCCAATTCTTGGGTCATGTTGTTAACCAAGAAGGAATAATGGTTGACCCTGCCAAGATCGAAGCTGTAATGAAGTGGGAACGTCCGAAGAATCCCACGGAGATTCGAAGCTTTCTAGGATTAGCCGGATATTACCGACGATTTATCCAAGGCTTTTCTTCGATAGCTGCTCCATTAACAGCTTTGACCCATAAAGGAGCTACGTATACATGGAGTGAGAAACACGATGAGGCATTTGAGAAGCTAAAGAAGAAGTTTTGTGAAGCACCAATACTTTCTCTACCCGATGGAGTCGAAGATTTCGCAGTATATAGTGATGCATCTGGAGTCGGGTTGGGTTGTGTTATGACCCAAAGAGAAAAGGTGATAGCATACGCATCTCGACAATTGAAAGAGCACGAAAAGAACTACCCCACTCATGATCTGGAGTTGGCAGCAGTAGTATTTGCCTTAAAGATATGGAGGCATTACCTCTACGGCACGAAGTGCAAGCTCTTCACTGATCACAAGAGTCTCCAGTATCTCTTTAATCAGAAGGATTTGAACATGAGGCAACGACGCTGGCTAGAACTTCTCAAGGACTACGACTATGAGATACTTTACCACCCAGGTAAAGCAAATATTGTTGCTGATGCTCTCAGTCGGAAAGTCAATCTTGAAAGGAAAAGGCCAAGAGCGTTAAGAATTGAAGTCGTCTCGACGATTGTGGAAAGTATCAGGAAAGCCCAAGAAGAAGCCTTAGAAAAGAATGACCGAAAGGAAGAACGTTTGGGAAAAACGTTAGTGTTCGGTACGAACAGTCGAGGACTGAAGGTATTCCAAGATCGAATTTGGGTACCTAAGACGGGAGGAATAAGAGATCTTCTAATGGAAGAAGCACACAAGACCATGTACTCGATTCATCCCGGTAGCACTAAAATGTATAGGGACCTAAAACCCTACTACTGGTGGCCGACGATGAAGCTCGATGTTGCAAAGTATGTGGCTGAGTGCGTAACATGTGCAAGAGTTAAGGCACAACATCAGAAACCGTATGGGAGTTTAGAACCTTTACCTGTACCCATGGGTAAATGGGAAGACATCACCATGGATTTTGTGACTAAACTGCCCAAAACGAAGAACGGACACGACATGATTTGGGTAGTCGTGGATCGTTTCACCAAGAGTGCACACTTCATAGCCGCCAACGAGAAGTGGTCTATGGATAAGCTCGCAAATGCTTACGTGAAGGAAATTGTAAGACTTCACGGTGTCCCTCTTACGATTGTGTCAGATCGTGATAGTCGTTTCACGTCGAGGTTTTGGAGGAGTCTACAAGAGGAGTTGGGTACAAAGTTGTGTTTGAGTACTGCTTACCATCCGCAAACCGATGGTCAGAGCGAAAGAACGATTCAGACGTTGGAAGATATGCTGAGAGCATGTACCCTCGAATTCCAAGGGAATTGGGACGAACACTTACCTCTAGTAGAATTTTCCTACAACAATAGTTTTCACTCGAGCATCAAGATGGCTCCTTATCAAGCCTTATATGGGCAGAAGTGTCGTACGCCGTCTTGTTGGCTTGAAGCCGGAGAGAAGCAGTTTATGGGCCCCGAGATAGTCCATGAGACTGCTGAGAAATTGAAGGTGATTAGGGAAAGAATGTTAGCAGCTCAGGATCGTCAGAAGAGCTATGCCGACAAGAAAAGACGACCGATAACCTTCGAAGTTGGGGATTCCGTTTTACTTAAAGTCTCACCGTGGAAGGGACTTATACGATTTGGGAAACGAGGAAAGTTGAGTCCAAGGTTTATTGGACCATTCAAAGTTCTTCAGAGAATTGGGAACCAAGCTTACAAGCTGGAATTGCCCGAAGAACTCAATGGTATTCATAACACCTTCCATGTGTGTTATTTGAGGAAATTCATGGGAGATGTTCCCGACATAATTCCAATCTCGGAATTAAGGATGGATGAGAATAAAAGGCTGATCGAAGAGCCTGAGGCAATTATTGACCGTAAGACTAAGAAGTTACGACGCAAGATGGTCGACTTGGTGCTAGTCCGATGGAAACATTCGAATGGGCCGAATCTCACTTGGGAAACAGAGGATGACATGATGAGTCGCTATCCACATCTGTTTGCTGATGCATGATTCCGGGACGGAATCATCCTAAGGGGGTGAGAATTGTAACGCCCGGGTTTTCAGGGCTAAGCATTTTTGTCAATGTAATAGTCTAGGTCAACTATTGTAACTCTTTTTGAAGTAATAAATATGAAATATTTGAGTATTATGTGAATTATGTGTGTTTATGTGTTTATTATTTAATTATAAATGTATAATTAATAAAGAATAAAAATGAGCGTCAAAATTAAAGTGTGAGATAATCCCGATATCTCTACATAAAGTTGTAGAATATGTCTCAAGGTTTCCGTGCATATGAAGAATGCCGAAATCCGAGCTATAAAGAAGAAGTTATGGCCCGCCGAAGTTTTACGACAAAACCGGCACGACACCGGGAAACGTAAATAGTGAATTTACGATAGAAGACTTTTTAGCCTTAGAAATCTAAACAAAAGTCGTAGAATATGTTAAACTAAGAACATCGATAAAAAGAACGCCCAAATCTGACTTCGTATGAAGAAGTTATGATTTTTCTAAGATTCGGCTTAGCAGTGCACGGCCTGAAACTCGAATTTTAGTTCGAGCGGTTTTTTGGCTTACGCAACATAAATGAGAGTTGAAGATCTCATTAATAGGAAATCAACGGTAAAAAGACAGACAAAAACAGAGTCCGTATGTAGAAGTTATTAATTTTACGCAGACGTTTAACAGTATAATCTCCTTGTACTGTTAAATTTAAGATCGGTCGAGAATTAGCTGACGGTGTCAAAATGAAAGTTGTAGATCTTATTATTACCTAGACGTGGATATAAAGAACGTCAAAAACGGAGGTTGTATGTGAAAGTTACGGATTTTAGAAGTCGGAAGTGTGCTGTGCGAAAATGGGTGATGTGGCACAATCTTGGCCATTGCTTTCTCCCCAAGGCTTGCCACCAGATGGTGACATGTGGCACCAAGTTCAGCCACATTTCACCCTATAAATACCACCTCTCCCACCCTCATTTTCTTCACACCTTTCCCATTCTTTCTTCTCTCTCTCTCTCTAGAACCTCTCTCTAGCCCCGAAATCCCCCGAAAAGCCTAGGGAACCTCCCTAGCACGAGGCGGAAGCCCCGGAGTGCTCGAAGGCTCTGAGAAGAAGAGCTTTTCGGCTCGGGAACGCTGCTCCAATCAAAGCCCGGTTTTCTATAAAACCCGCTGTAAGTGAGCTACGCCTACGCTATTTTTAATATAACTTTTATTTAATTATAGTAACGTTATTAGGAACTTATAATAAATACTTGGGCTATTATTATGGGTTATATAAGTATTTTTTTGACGCTTATATAATAATAATAATAGCTAGACTATTAATTAGTCTCGACGAATAATAAACTAAACTCTAGTGGTAATAATACTAGGTTTCGTCGAAGAAAAATTCTTTTTAAGAAGCGAAGCGCTGTCTGAGTTCGGAATCACCACCTTTTCCGGTGAGTGCATAGTTACCTTCAACTTACACATAGATATGAAGTATTTTATATAAATTACGTGCTATGTGTGCATATTATCTGAATACTTGCTATCTATGCTAGATGAACGTTGTTATACATGTTTTCAATGATTTAAACTGTATATGTATTTTATATCTACGAAAATGTTGGGGTAAAACATGGGTAGATGTAATAGGTGATGTGTGATAAAATGATGAGAGGCCTCGATGTTGTTGTTGTTGATCCAGTCATCTAGCGGAGTATAGATGACGACCACGGACTCTTCTAGACAGTCCAGTGGAACACTAGCAGGTTCGCAACCTGTAGGTGTTGTGAACGATGTGTTCACTGGTGTACTCCATCCCCCACATGGTTGCCTATTAGGACATTTATTGCTGAGGAATCCCCTTAGCAGTAGTGTCCGTCCCGATGATGATCCTTAGGCTAGGTCCCTTATGATAGGTGTTTAGGGACGTAAAGTGAGGATAACGGGAACGGGTAATCGGGTTATTGTTGATTGATGAAATTAATAAACTTATTGTGGGTTGAAAACCCTATGTGCTCACCAGGCTCCCAAGCCTGACCCACTCAGTTTTATGCATTACAGGTAGTGGCGCATGAGCATAGGTGTGATGTTTTGGACGAGGGATTACGGATATAGGCCTGTAGATATGAAATAATGTAGTAAGGCTTATATTGTACTGTTTATACTTTTGATCTGTACGAACATGACATCCCGAGTCTTTTAATGAAATACATTTCTATGGAAATGCTTTTGATAAATCTTTATCATATTATTGTTTTGGGACAAATTCCGCAACCCTTTTATTAAAAGATAACTCTGATTTTGAAATAAAGTATAAACAAAACCGGTCTTTTCTGGCCGTGATTTTGGGGATGTCACAGTGGGTTATAAAAATTAGAGAAGAGAGCAGGAGAAGGATATCGATGATGGGTTAACGATGATAAAAAATAATGAGCTTCCCCTCTGACCCATAAAACCATCTTGTATCTTTGATAATATCTGTAAGCAAGCTCTAATGCGACCTCCGTTTTCCTAATTCTAGGTTTGCCATTGATGCACACAATGCTTCTTCCAAAGCTTTTGTATTTCCAGGTTTTCATTTTCTTGTATCTAGGTCTTTTAAATGAAGTTTTCCCAATTACAGGTTCCACCCATGCTTCTAATTTTAGTTCTTATCACTTTCTGACTTCCAAATTTATAAACTTCCAATCGTTTTCACTTTCTTCATCTACAATGCCTTTTGATGTGTCAGGTGTTCTAATGTGTGTGTTCGTTTCATTTTCATTTGTACATCCAAAAAAGTATTTTTGATCTCTGTTATCTCATTTCCACTTCCGACGAAGAATTGTTCTTAGGTTAAGCCGATTTCAGAAGATTAAGTTGATTTCATTTGGGTTTGATCTTGATGGGTTTTTGCATCAGTTTGATTTCATACGACTTGATGATCTTGTCTATTTGTGTTGGTTTTTTTTTCCGGCATTAGTGAAGGAAAGGTGAGAAAGAGGGAGACGAATTTAGGTAGAAGTTGGGATTTGGGGAAGAGTAGAGATTATTTTTTTTTTAAATTTAAAACTAATAAACAAATAAAAGAAAATGGAAAAATAAAGTATTAAAGGCAAAATAGTCATTTCAAGTCAATAGGGATGAAGTGTGCAAGTTTTAAGCAAACGAGGGATGGTCCGAGTTAATTTTTGAAAATAGAAACTAAACACGCTTTCTGGTATATACACAGGGAACGATTGGTGTAATTTACCCTAATAACATGCTATTTAAGCGAACTAAAAAAACTTCAATTTGTGTCATTTTTAGTGTAATCAAGTTAAGAGAAGAAATGAGCCGTTTGGTTGTGTGTCGCAAACTCACTATCCTTACAAATGCTCCAGCCCGGGCCTGATTAATGGCATCTAACTAAAAGGTTTTATATCTGATTAATGGCATCTAACTAAAAGGTTTTATATCTTTGTTAATTGTTACCTGCAAAACTTTAAAATTAACCATGTAATTCCTTCAAAATTATCATTTTGGTTTAAATTTTTATTGAATTAATATTGTCGGTTCAAAATTTTGTTTTTGTTGCGATTTTGTTTTGAATTTTTTTTAAAATGATGAATTTTTTATTTTCTATTATTTTATATTACGATAAGTAAAAAAAAAATCATTTTTGCTCTCTCTCTCTCTCTCTCTCTCTCTCTTCTCACTCTCTCTCTCTCTCTCTCTCTCTCTCTCTCTCTCCACATTACGTACACTCAAACCCTCAACATGCAAAACAAATGTTTGTCATCATTGGACCTCTGACTCCGATGAAAGCAATGACTCGCCAGAAAAGGATAAAACAAAATGAGGTTTTTCACATTGTGATGAAGATCACCATGAACAGATCGCCGGACGTCGCCTTGTCGTCGAAAAAACCTAGTCGTCGGACCTCCTTTTCATAGGTTGATTTTATATTACAATGCCACCTTCATTGGAGACATAAAAAACCCTAAGGGTTTTCTGTTGGATTAGTGTCTAAGTCCATAACTATTTTGGTATGTACTTGACCCGATGGTGCATGGTCCTTTTGGGTTGCCTTCACCAAAGCAACTTGATAGGATGAATTATGGAGGGAAATGATTAAATATGATTTATTAATGTATTATGAGAATAATATACTAAAGCAGAAATCATATTGTTTAATTAATATTAGTCAATAATTAATTGGTAATTAGTTTTGTGACTAAAAGAGATTAATTAAACTTAAGGGACTGGAATTGTAATTATAAGATAATTATAATTTGGGCCATGGATTGCCTTATATTATAAGGTGGACGAATTCTATGGGGAATCCCATATGAAATCGTCCAAGGCCTTAAAGAAAAGGCTCCATGGGTTGCTAAAGGCTTAAGCATCTAATTTAGGGTTTCCTTGTTAGATAACCCTAATAGCCCAACTATATAAAGACCCCTTAAGGCTCAAAAATGTGGCTAAGCTTCTTGTTAGGGTTTCTACACATTTTTGGTAGCCTCCAACCTCTCTCCTCTTCATCCTCTTGCTTATGGTGTTTGTGAACCATTAGAGGAGTGACACTTGTGACTCTAAGCCTTCCAAAGTCAATTCAAGGAGATTTGGGATTGTTATTGCTACATAACAATCAAGGTAACATTATAAACTTATTCTTATGTTAATATGATCACTTGAATGCTAGAATTAGGGTTTGTAGTCTTGGATAACTTTCATGTACAATAGAGAAACCTAGATCCAAGCTTTAGGGTTTGTATGAGCACATAGGATGTTCTTAGGACTAAAACCCAACAGTGGTATCAGAGCCTAGCTTGGTTTCAATTGTATTGATGCATTGTATTCTGAAAAATTCGATTTTTGGTGTTATGGAGGCTGGACTTGCCGAGTCCATAGCTGAACTCGCCGAGTCCATGCAGACTCGACGAGTCCAAGCCTGACTCGACGAGTCAACTCGTCAGATGGAGGGTATTTCGGGTTTTCTTGCTGTTTTTGCTTATGGATAGTTACCTTATCATGTTAGATCAATATTAATCCGATTATATGATATATTTGACTATAATTTTGATCTAATTGAAGATATTTATCAATTAATAAGATAATTGTATCCTTATGTGATAATTGATTAATTATTTTGAGTAAATTGATAAATTGTTTTGCAAGAAATCACTAAATAAATTAAATATGGATAATTATGTGATTAAATGTTAATTTGAATTATTTGTTATTTGATCCTTGTTGTTATGAAAAGTTTCATATTTTGCCCTTTAGGTTTTATAGTTTAAATTTGAACCCAAAGGTTTTGAAGTTTTGAAATTTAAATAGTTAAAACCCTTATGTTTTGAAAAAGGTTCAAAACTTGCCCTCAAGTTTTGGAATTTAAATTTTGATTAAATTGTTTAATTTTGATGTATATTGAAATTCTAAACCCTAATGTTTTGAAATGTTTCAAAACTTGCCCTCAATTTTTGGAATTTAAAAGTTAATTAAAAGTTTAATTAGGAATGTTAAATTCTAAAACCCTAGTAATGTTTTGAAAAGTTCAAATCACCCCCTTATGGTTTTATTAATTAATTAAGGTGTATAATTAAAAGAGGTTTAATAAATCCATAAAAGTTTTGGTTTGAATTTTAATTGAATTAAAAGTATAATTATTAATTTTTAACCACCTAGTATTTTAAAAGTGTAAAATACACCCTATACTATATATGTAACATTAAAAGTCTAACATTATATATATATATATATATATATATATATATATATATATATATATATATATGTATGAGTAAAAGTCAGTCTTAACGTTAGTAGGCCTCATTCACGAAGCTGGTCTATAAGGGGTGTTTAAGGAAATTGCCTATAATATGGCGATTGAATGGGTATCCACTTTTACCCACCGCACTCTTAACTAGTGGAGGGTCGTTAGCCGAACGGGTAGGATAGGACGAAACCTTCCATTATAAGTATAATGAACTACAAAGTAACTAAATGTTTTTTCAAATTCCCAATCTTAGTTACTTAGGCAAAAGTGAATTGATGCAATTCCATGAAATTACACTTTGTGCCCTTGCGAAGACGTTAGTGGAGCGTGTGTGGTTTACCGACACACTAAATGGTTCTAAGCAAAGGTATCAAAGGGTGACTCAATGTTTGTCATAGTTCGGTGGAGCGTGTGTGGTTTACCGGCACATCGAATAGGTGACTGTAACATGTGAGGGCACAATGTAAGTTTGCATGGTTATTCACACCCGCTTTGTGATCCTCGGCATCCCAGTCACAACCAAGAGGGGCATATCGAGATTTAAACATGCCATTGAAATGTTCAATGAATCTCAAAGGATCTAGGAGTTTTCATAGATTTAAAACTTAAATTTATTTTTCGTTTTTCATGGTGGAAATTAGTGAATCGTCATTCACTTACTTTCAAATATTCTGCAACTAGATTACGGCATCCCTTTTCTAGGTTGTAGCGTATTGTGTTGGGTTCTAGCCTTAGTATCTCATTTGGGTGATTTACTAAGGACTCAATCTATCAACTAACTTGAATTCGTTTTTTCTCCCGTTTTGTAGATGTCAAAGTTCGACACCTATGGTCTTCCCAAATCCCGTGGAACAAGCATTCCACATGAAGATGGTATTCCACGATTCGATCGAGGAACAAGATATCATGCTTCACTTCCTCCACCTCCTCCAATTGTTCTCCCTAACCCACAAGATCGAAAAATTGAAAGGTTCAATATCACTAAAGCCCTATTGGAAATGAAACATGAAGATGGTAAACCAGTGTGTGCCCATGTTCTTGGAATGAAATCACACATTGATAGGTTGATAATGTTGGGTGTGTCTTTCCCGAATGAGTTGGCTGTAAATTGGGTTTTGCAGTCACTTCCTGAATCATATAATGAGTTCAAAAGAAAGTATTATATGATGGATCATGACGACAACCTCATTGACCTACCTTACATGCTCATTGCTGCTGAATCAGAAATGATTTGGCGAAGCAATGGAGCGTATTTGTTGGGAAAGTCAACCGACCATGCTTCCGAGGACGTTCTAGGAGAACCGACATGCGTTTTTTGCCAAGAGAAAGGGCGTTGGATAGAAGTCTGCCCCAAGAGCCTGAAAATTCCAAAGATGGAAAAGTCAAAGAGTATGACTGCGCTTCAGGTAAAATCCACTATCTAACTTCGTTAAGTTCCTATTCATTGATTCAAATACACGATGTGATAAGATTGCATTTGAATGTTTTGCAGGATCGGTGAAAAGAAAGGAAGCTTGGTGAAAGAGCAAGATGAATCTAATCACAAGAAATGGATCTTGATCGCATGGACTTGAAGATTAGATTTTGAGCTTAGATAGTTATAATAGAGTTGTTAGAAAATTTCCTTTTGAAATACATAGTTTTCAATGGATTTTGCATTGTAAGGACAAATGTTTTCCACTGCTTTTATAAATAAAATAAATTTTCGTTTGACTTATTTATTTGTTTACTTCCTTGCAATGAAATCGTTATTAAAATTGATGTTTGAATATTTCTACAACAAATGGATATGATTCTTATTTATGGTAAGGTCGAGAATTTACCAAATAGGGAGAGTGTCACACCCCAAAACCGAGAACGGCGGAAACGTTCTGGGGCGGAGGACATCATGTAATGTATCACAACAAATGTAAAGTAGTAAATAAGCAACAACATCATCCATTGTATTAAAAGTATAATTTTGATTACAAGTGTGTTCTTTCATAGTACAAGACAACATGATAACTATTCAAAATGAAAGACGAGTCTTGACTGCTCCGTCTTTTCTAAAACTTGGTCATCGTACCTGTTTGCCGGTGACCTAAGAATACAAGTTATTTTGAAAGAGTAAATCAGCATTTAAGTTGGTGAGTTCATAAGTATTTCAATGTTATTGCTTTGAAAAGTTATTATGAAAGACTGGTGAATGTTTGATGAAACGTTTAATATAAGTATGAAAACCCTATAAAATCCCATATTTCCTACTAGTATAAAAAATAGTCTTCTACCAAGACCCACATGTTTTGGAAGTAGTCTTTAACCAAGACCTGGCTGTTTTGAAAATAGGTATTACTTGAAAATGTGATGGTTTTTCCCTGTTTAACTATTATTATAAAACTAAAAATAATAATAATATAATAACTTATGTTGTATCCTTGGGGTACTAAGATACACACGATGTGGAAACTCGCTGTAAATAGTTCAACCGTAGACATCTCTGTTGCTAACAGCTGGGTTTAGGAATAGTTAGTCCCTTAAGTATACCTGTAATGGTATCAAACCGAAAACATCCGTAGATGTTCATTTACCTCTGTTGCTAACAGTGGTTCTAGGAACGGTTAGTCCCACAAAGTATCCTTTGGTACTAGGATATAAAGTCCAATCTATCTCGTCGATGATGTGATTGTATCACAAGGTAAAGATAAGAAGGAGAACTATATAACAGTATCTACACATATAATATGCAATAGTAACTCCTCATATATTATCTATGTAAATGTACTTATCTAAGCATATCTATGTAAACGTATTCATGTAAGTGGAAATCTCTGTAAACGTATCCTTAATATATATATATATATATATATATATATATATATATATATATATATATATATATATCCATGTAAGAGGAATCTCTGAAAGAGTATCCCTTCATATAGCATGTAGTCTAGACTCATGAATGAAATGACTCTGGTATAATTTCTTGTAATAGGGATAAAGTCTTGTATACCCTAAACTATTCCTATAATAATTTACTAGAATGTAATTGATGAGTGTCCAAGTAAGTTTGTACACCCTTGCTACTTAAGAGTGTCAGAACTGAAATAACTGATGGAACATTTATGACTATATATGTACACATGATATATATAACTAATATTTAAACGACCTTCGGACGGGTACCCGATATCCCACCAGACCACATCCAAATCGAGGAAAAGGAAATAGGGTGGATAGCCTTCCTAAGTCTTTTAAACATTTATTATATAATTATACATATAGAGGCATGCAATTTATAATATAAAAGCATAAAAGAAGTTTTGTAAAACCGTTGAAAAGTATAATCAAGAATTTGTGATTTGATGTCAGTTTATAAAACGATTGAAAGTATTTTGTTTGATAAGACAGTTTAAGTACACGGAAAACCATTGTTTGAAAACACCTTTGTAACCGAGTTTGAAAGGAAGCTTACAGTGTGTAAGACAGTTTGAATAAATAGCTTTAATCATGTAAAAACGTTTAAGAAAGTCATTTGAAGTAATATGTTTAGTAAAACTGCTAAGCTTGTAGTGAATCCATTTGTATACTAGTTATAAATCCCATATGATTGATTTACTAACAACAAGTATCCCAAAATATTGATGTTTTTCATGCCAAAATAATCGTATGTTTGTAGTACCACAGATGGACATATATACATACAGTATAAGCAGAGTGTTTGATTTATATATATATAACAACACTTTTCATTTCAAAAGTTATGATGTTATCGTGATATATTTTTCATACGAAAGTTTCCCTATAATTGTTATAAATCACATATGATTCCGTTGATAAAAAAAAGCGTATAATGAACTTTATTATATAACACACGACAATAATCGAGTATTTAACTTGTATTCCCCCCCCCCCCCCCAAAGCATCTAAAAGTATTTATAAAACATTTAAAAGTGTAGTTTATAGGGGTATGAACTCACTTGATTGATTGAAAAAAGCATGATGAAAACCAAGCAGAACTTCTACTCAAGAAAGCGGATCTCTCGAGATTCTTGGGAAATCTCGGGAGTGTAAAAATTTCTTCCCACCTTGGATATGAAAACCGGGCCTTTGGGATGATTCCGAGGGTTGAAACGCAGAGCTTCGGCGCGAGAAAGGAAGGAAACTAGTAAATTTGGCCGGCAGCCTCGCATCTCTATTTATAGGGGTCTGAGAGGTTTCGTTATGAGGGGCGTACTAGAGTACGCGCTGCGTACTCATGTGTCATGCATGAGCGCATCCTCGGTCGAAACATTGGAGGGACGTGGATGAACCGGAGCCTAGCATCCAAGTACGTTGGGCATACGACGGTACGCTGGGCGTACGAGGGATCGGACCGCTGGCTCCTTCTTCGGATAATACCGAGTTTTAATTAAATTTATATTTTAATTAATTAGCAAACTTCAAAAATTCATATCTTTCTCATACGAACTCCGTTTTCGACTTTCTTTATATCCACGCGAAGGTGAGAGTACGATCTACAACTTTCATTTAGACTCCGTCGGCTAGTTTTGAATTTATTTTTAATATTATATTTTTAATAGGTCGGGACAGCAAAAGTCCGTTAAAGTTCCATAACTTCTTCATCCGACGTCCGTTTTCGTCAGACTTTTTACCGTTGTGCTAGTATTGTTGAGCCCTTCGATTCTCATTTAGATTGTGTCGGCTAAAAGTCTCTCGATCTCTATTTCGAGTTTTTAGCTGTCTACTGTTATATCTGTAACTTAGAAAAATCACAACTTCGTCATACGAAGTCAGATTTGGACGTTCTTTTTATGTACGTTTACGGTTTGATGATATCTAAAACTTTCATTTAGATACCTAAGGCCAAAAACTATTGTATTGAAACTTCGCGTTTTACGTTTATCAGTATTGTCGGTTTTGCCGAGAATCTTCGATTGGCCATAACTTCTTCGTTTTAACTCGGATTTTTGGGTTCTTTATATGTATGAAAACCTTAACACGATTCCTACTACTTTATTTAACCCAAATAAGGTGTTAGGAAAGTTAAATTTTGACATAAATTTGACTTGCATTCCATCATATTGCCTTGAAATATCGGGTTGTCACAGAGAGTTTCTCATCGCCCAAGTTTCAATTGGACAGAAAGTTGGAATCACGCAACTTGGTTGCATGATGAATGAGAAATTTAATATTTGGAAATTAGACTAATTTGTTGACAAAGTGTTAAGTGAACGACTAGGAGATCGAGTACACAAAGTTGTGTGTTGATCAAGTCCACCATAAGAGTAACAAAGATATTCGTCATGATTTACTAAAGGTTTAGTAAATATGATTATACTTATAAGATTAAGTGTTATTCGGAATTGATTAAAAATGTTTAAATCAATAGCAAAACGAATAAGAAGAATCAAGTAGGCAGAAAGATAAAAGTTTCTCCATTCTAAGAAGAAGGGAGAGTACCTTTTATGCTTATATTATAGGTCTTAATGATTAAGAACCATATCTCAATTGATCCTCTAAGTGAGTCTTAGTACAATTGTATGTTTAAGAAGAGGAATCAAGAATTAAAGAAATGGTTAAATCAAAAGGTCAATCATACTTCGTTCCAATAACAAGTCTTAAAGTTAAGATTGTGACAATGAGTGAAAAGTATTAAGAAGGTTTATAACATTCATCAAATATGGAAAGTTGTGATGTCTTGGATAAGACAAAGGACAATTTTATGATGTGTTTTGATAAAAAAAACTACACTAACTCTTGAATATTTGTTTGTCAAGAATTGTTTATTAACAAGAGAATCTTATATGTCAATGAGTCAGTGGGAGTCTTAATGGTCTTGAAAGGTTTCAAGAACAAATCAAATAAACCTTATCGATCATCACTAGCACACGAGTTGAGGTTTACAACCTATCGTGTTGACATTATTTTGTTTATGTGCTGTTCCAATTGAGTTAATTATGCATGTAAGTTCTATGAGTTCTCATTTTGAATGCATAAAAGGCAAGGCACCTTGATCAATGAAAGGTACTTTGATAGGCAAAGGTGAACTGCTTAACTACTTTGATATGAGTTCTATGAGTTTGAATTTGTTGTAAACTTTGGTTTTAACAAATTTACATGGATAGGAACACATATAGCGTTTAAATCTAAGTGTCATAAGATTTCCTCCTTCATGAAAATGATTGTGAGGAAATGCTTTCACTAAGAAAGATTTTAAAAGGATAGTGATTGTAAAATTGCATTCTCAAATTCGATTATGGTTACGGTATCCCTTTCCATGATTTGAGTTGTGAGGTTTGGCAATTAATCTTAATTATTTAGACACACATATGAACTACCTGAGGCAAAGGTGTATAAATTTAAGAAGTATTGATAAAAGATTATCAAAGCATTAAGTATTAGAAACATGGACTTAAGAAATTCAATAGGTATTGTTTTTCTGAAAGTTAAGATGTTTATGAATACATGTCGAAGCTAGTGGGAGCATAAGTGTTATGTTTTATAATAATCATCATGATAGTGGGAGCATAAATGTTATGATTGTATGATTATTAAGGCACGTATTGCAAGTTGATAATATTAATTATAGAAAACAAGAGTCATTCTTTACAAAGTTGTAAGGATGGAATAGTTGTTTTGCTATAATTAAGGGAGAGAATATTATGCTTCATTTCAAATCTAAAGGCTTAGGTTGAGAAATGTTAATACATTTAGTCAAAGGTACATAGTGTGTTCTTAAAATTTCGATTATGATTACGACATTACTCTTCACAATTCGAATTTTGAGAACATAGCAAATAAAACATTATGCATCGTGTCCCATACGCTTCGGGTATAGGATCGATTGCAAATGATTTAATGTTTGACCATTCTAAAATTTTCCAAATGTCTAGCGCATTTAGAGGGAAAAGGGACTAGAATCGGTTTTGACAAAAATAATTAAACAACTATCAAAGGACAATCCAAAGTTCGATGAGGATTGGTTGCTTGTGAGTAGTTGGAAGCATGGTATTGGATGGACCATATCGACATTATTATGAATAGATAAGATTCTATTAAGAATGAGTTGTCATATGGAAAATATGGAAGCGTGTCCATATTAGGAATTGAATATTGAAAATCTATGTCTAGATTAGAAACTTTTATGCAAAAGGATGATCAAAGAATGTACTTTGAGTCAGAGACATCATATCTAAGGAATTGTCTTGTAACAATATCCAATAGAGGACTTTGTATTTTCATTGGCAATAGTCTTTGTGACTTTAGTGTAATGATATTACGAAAGGATGATTGCATAGAAAATCTAGCATATTATATAAGTAGCAAGAATTTGATATTCTTACACTTATGAAAAAGGATTTGGAGTTGTGAAATGAGAATGATTGGAAATGTGTACAATTTGATCTATTTCACAAAGTAAGAACCATAAGTAAACATTGTGTGCATGCTGGGAGCATGGGACAAGTGTAATAATTCAAGTAAGAAGTTGATTACCCGAAACGACAAATAATGAGTAATCAATATGGTGATAAATAAAAGGAGTTTTATTTATACTCAAAGTTTTGAGGACATATGGGATTAGTATTATTCTTGTGTTTCTCTTTGCATGTTTTGACTTCCTGAATAATTTAATTGGTTAAGAACAGTCAAATTATTCTAACGGGCCACAGTGGTTCATATGGTGGAAGTAGATATGAATGAAGACTGTCGTGAATTGGTGTGTGGATTGTCTAAAAGAGTATTAGACATAGGCAAATGTTTGCTGCAACGTTCATGAATGCTTATGAATATGAATTTGAGCATTGGATTAAACCCACACTCACTTGGATCACTCCATGAATTGTATCACGAGTGATTGGTGAGACGATAACATCTTATATTCTTGAAACCGAGATGTGTGAGTTGTATCTTGCTAATCGGTTGCACATTGATAATATGAAAACACACTAGTAACTTGGTTTTATAAAACATATTGTTGTGTGTGATTCGGTGAGTGAGTGCAAGCAAGCATTGTATCAAAGTTTATCCGTTCCTTTTATCCCAAGTAGGATAAAAATGATATCTTTGGACCCCTCGATGGTTTAGTGATGACAAACGTAAATGCTCCGCCGGGCTAGGGCTAATTTGATTTGTTCAATTAGTTAGTCATCATAAATCGGAGATCGAGAAATAGTACAAAGAGAATGATTAGAAATCATGTCTTACGATATCTAGAATGGAGGAATATATGATCCCTTATCTAAGGACACGCATATCTGATAGGATCAGAGTTGACAGCGGCTTTGGAAAGCTACGATTGCAGATCAGGATCTGAAGTCATACGTATAATAGTTATTAGACTTATCAAAGTGGGAGACTGTTGGATTAGTGTCTAAGTCCATAACTATTTTGGTATGTACTTGACCCGATGGTGCATGGTCCTTTTGGGTTGCCTTCACTAAAGCAACTTGATAGGATGAATTATAGAGATAAAGGATTAAATATGATTTATTAATGTATTATGAGAATAATATATTAAAGGAGAAATCATATTGTTTAATTAATATTAGTCAATAATTAATTGGTAATTAGTTTTGTGACTAAAAGAGATTAATTAAACTTAAGGGACTGGAATTGTAATTATAAGATAATTATAATTTGGGCCATGGATTGCCTTATATTATAAGGTGGACGAATTCTATGGGGAAGCCCATATGAAATAGTCCAAGGCCTTAAAGAAAAGGCTCCATGGGTTGCTAAAGGCTTAAGCTTCTAATTTAGGGTTTCCTTGTTAGATAACCCTAATAGCCCAACTATATAAAGACCCCTTAAGGCTAAAAAACGTGGCTAAGCTTCTTGTTAGGGTTTCTACACGTTTTTGGTAGCCTCCAACCTCTCTCCTCTTCATCCTCTTGCTTATGGTGTTTGTGAACCATTAGAGGAGTGACACTTGTGACTCTAAGCCTTCCAAAGTCAATTCAAGGAGATTTGGGATTGTTATTGCTACATAACAATCAAGGTAACATTATAAACTTATTCTTATGTTAATATGATCACTTGAATGCTAGAATTAGGGTTTGTAGTCTTGGATAACTTGCATGTACAATAGAAAAACCTAGATCCAAACTTTAGGGTTTGTATGAGCACATAGGATGTTCTTAGGACTAAAACCCAACATTTTCAACACCACCTTAACCGAAACTACATATATAGATCTAATTGTCGTTCTTGCAATGCCATCATGTTCATTATACCACAATAAAAGATAAACATATCGGATAGGGTTGCGACTCCGATGAATGGAGTAGAACTATTAAATATGTATCACGGAGAACCAACAAACATGCTACCAACCGAACCATGAAAACAGGCTACCAATATATCTGGTTGTCAACATGTTTGATTTGTAGTATCATACCAACTGAATAATTTGCTTAGGTTTATGATGAAATAATATAAATCATTATGATTTAGTTGGTTTAACTTTCAGTATTTTTTTAAAACCAATGAACAAAGTTTATATCTTGGAGACTCTAAGATGACGCTTTTGACTCATTTAGATATCAAAACATCCCTCATGTTATTTTAAAATAGTTTGTACATTGGAGGCGGACTCTTAAAAAGCATCGGATGATGGCGATCATCCAAACTCTATAGATCATTCAAACTCAAAGTCAAACCCCAAAAAAGAATTAGTTCAAAATGTTTGAAAATTTCCAATAATTTAACGTGAAAACATTGGATTTTCATGATTTTCTTAAATCATGTAATTTATCAGTTAATTATTTAATTTTAATAAATCTATATCTAGTTTTAATTTTTCAATATTTGATAATCGATCGCTATCAAATTAAATTATTTAGATTCATCCTACTATATAATAGATTCAATCTAATCATTTGATATCATTTTCGAATTCTTAAAATCCTTGTTTTTTAAAACCTAAAATTAAATTTTATCTTTTTCGTACTTCCTTTTTGCGTCGATAGAACTATTATCAAATTTTAATGCAAATGTTTATATCAAACACACATTCATACCAACCTTACATGTCACACTGATAATGACTTGGTTTAGAGTATGCATATGTAGTTTTTGATTATGTTATAAAATTGAAACTTAGAATCCTTGTGTTCTACTGAGCTAGTTTTAACCATTTAGTTGAGCTGACTAGTGTTTGTTGGATGAGAATACTTTAGGTCACAAGATGGAATCTATATTTTCACACCTAGAAGGCATTATGCTTTTGTTTAAGTGTGTAACAACGAGGCACATGATTCGTATTCATCTGAATAATTATTGGGTTGGGAATTGGGATCCATGTATAATATGTGATCGCATCTGCATGTGGCCTTAATTTAGTCAAATTACGTTAAATTAAAAGTACGAGGGCACCAAGATCAGCCTCGTATTTACATCTAGATTGCAAGAAATAGTATTAAAGTAAATGGATGATTCTAATAAATATAATTTTAATTCATTTGGTTTAGCGGAAAACAGTATATCAAACTTAATAAACACTATTTCAACTTTCAAGAACTCAAAATTTACAAGTAGATGAACTTATCTCCTTCATCTGAAAATTTACAAGTATGAAACTTTGTATTAATGTCTACCTTTTAGTTATTAAAAGAAATCTAATACCAAATGGCTTCTAGCCCAGCGGTATCCGATGTTGCCCTACCTCCTTGAGGTTGAGGGTTCAAGTCCCGTCGTGGATATATGTGGATTTAAGGTGTAGTTTAGGAGTAGGTTAGATTTGCCGTTTCAAATAAAATAAAATAAAAAATAAAAGAAATCTAACTTCTCATTCATTTTGTTGACATTCCCTACAACTTCAACCACCACTATCACATGTAGACCTTTGCATTAATTTGTTCAATGAAACTCCTGCACATCGAGATTTTATAATTAATCTACATGAACTTGTTGCTCCTAATGCTTTAACTCTACGGGTATGTGGCTAGTGTTTCACCTCAGGTATGAACTCTTGATTTTATAAGTACTCCTTCATTAATGTGTATTCACTTATTTTATTTGCAAACTAATTAAAACCAACATCAAATTTAAGCCATTATAAAATGAAAAACGGAGGTGAATATGAAACGTTATATACGAGTATCAGATTCTTTGGAGCATTTCTCCCACTTATGTCTCTTTCTTATGATTAATATAATTATTTAAAAATAAATAAATAAATAAAAAGTATTCCATCAAACGTGTATCATATGTACAAAAATGAATTACATCAAACGTGTATGGGGTGATGCTAATAAGACACTCTTAGACACTCTATCATTTTTATAAAAAATCAACCTATAATCAACTACTTGTATTCAGTATTTTCGAAAAACAATGCAATTTCAACCAATAAAAATATTTTAAAAATTAATTAAGGTTCTCTAAATGGTAATATGAGGTGTCTTTTTAGCCAACCCCATATAAAAATTAAGGGAACTCCAACACAATCAAATCAATGAATTGCAAATAATGGAGTTTTAGAAGAAAAGTTATTTTGCAATAAATTGCAATTCATAAATGAACGAATTGCAAATAATGGAGTTTTAGAAGAAAAGTTATCTTGGAATAAATTGCATGACATGATAAAGTATAAAAACTTAAAGAAAAACTCCATAAAAATTCTTATATTTTTACTCATTTTATTGATCATTCTACTTTCAAAATTTATACTTTTGTATAAATTTTGTAAGATTTTTTCTTATTTTATCCGGTAAATAGGTCATTCCATTTCTAAAATTTATATTTTTGGCCAATACTTTTACTTTTATTACAAATTTGGTCTAAATTTTATATTTTTGACCCAAATTTCAAATTTTTTTACAAATTCATCCTAAATTGTGATATTTTATATTTTTTTTTCAAAATTTTGATTCAAATTTATTTTTGTTTTATAAAATCATATTTATACAAAAAAAAACATATTTTCACATAAAAAAAAACTTTATTTTTCTATATAAAAACCTTTTTTGAAAAAATATTTTTGTATGAAAAATCCCTATGTAAAAACGTTTTTTTAACATTTTTGTATGCAAAATATCTATTTATAAAAATATTTTATTTTATTTTCAATAACTATTTATAAAAACATAGTTATGTGAAAATACATAAAATAAAATTATATAAATATGTTATTATACTCATACATACATTA
This sequence comes from Lactuca saligna, assembly GCF_052625555.1. Classification (NCBI taxonomy): domain Eukaryota; kingdom Viridiplantae; phylum Streptophyta; class Magnoliopsida; order Asterales; family Asteraceae; genus Lactuca; species Lactuca saligna. The sequence continues at coordinate 106,336,883 of NC_136424.1, forward strand.
AAAAGTAAGTATTTATTAAGTACATAAAAACATTTCATGTGCATATATATATATATATATATATATATATATATATATATATATATATATATATATATATATATATATATATATATATATATATACACACAAACGCGTATTTGTTTAAAAAAATGTATACAAACATATATTTTATAATAAATAAATTTGTATACAATCATATTTTTGTAGAAAAGTGCATACTTACATGAATTTTATAAAAACATATACAAACACATTTTTATGAAACAATGTATACAAAAATGTATTTCATAGTAAAATTATTTGTATAGATTTATGTATAAAAACATATTTGTATACATAAATATATATAAATACGTTTACTATTGAAATAAGTGTTTTCATATATTTAATAAATAAATAAATAAAACAAAATGTGTTTTTATATATTTTCTATAAAAATGGATTTTTATATATTTATACATTTATATGCATACAAAATGTTTTTATGTACTTAAGACCATACGATGTGCATTTTATCGCAGACCATAGTAAGATGCGGTATGCGGTAAACACAACACCAAGGCCCAAAAAAAAAGTGTGGTATGAGGTTATTGAGTTATGGTTTTGTGGCATGGGAAAAAAACTCATTCTTCAAATGAAATACTGCATGTATAAATATGTGTACTGTGGTAGGTGCGGTAAGCTGTCGTATGACACCTATCATTTTGTGGGGTGAGGCAAAAAAATGACGAGACATTGCAAAAGTATGGTAAGTATGGTATTATACCTACCAGACTTATAAATACATATTTATAAAAGTTTTTTTTAAAGTTATATATGGATATAATAACTTATTTTACATAAGTGTATTTTACGCATTTTCACATATCTATGTTTTTATAAATAGGTATTTAAAACAAAAAAATAATATTTTCATAATTAGATGCATAATATGTTTATATAGGTATTTTGCATACAAAAATGTTTTTATTAAAATAGGGGTTTATATAGAAAAAAGAAGATTTTTTATGTAAAAATATTTTTTTTCTATAAATATGATTTTATACAGAAAAAAACATATTCAATTTTTTTTTTTTGAAAAAAATATGTAAATAAACAAAATTTAAGATTAATTTGTAAGACAATTTGAAATTTAGACCAAAAGTATTAATTTCTAACCAATTTGTAAAAGAAAAACATCAAAATGATTAAAATTGTTGGTTTTGGGACTTTTATATATATATATATATATATATATATATATATATATATATATATATATATATATATATATATATATATATATATATATATATATTGTGGGGTGCGGCAAAAAAATAACGAACCATTGCAAAAGTATGATAAGTATGGTATGATACCTACCAGTCTTATAAATACATATTTAGGGTGGTCGGCTCAATATTCATTCACATATTGATTCTAACTAAGCATGACTTTCAGTATTAGATATAATTAAGAAATTAAGGCCGAACATTATATGATACTGATTTTTTTTACTTAAACTGTGTATCGAATCCAATATAGTTAGTGCAAAAAAATCAATCAGTAATTTATCAAATATATTTGATATCAACTTGTTTGGTTTGTAGTATTGTGAATGGTACATTACCAAATTCTTTCTAAATTTCATTAATATTAGTTAAAGACCAATAATGGCATCAAACAATTTTACCGTTATTAAAGAAATTAATAAAGTAATTATTTTAGTTTAATAAAGAATTCTTTTAAGTAACTTTAAAGTAAATTTTTAGGTTTTTATTAAATTAGTAATAACTATTGACTACGGCTAAATGGCTAAATAGCAAATATCATGCTCTTAAATGTAACGCTTGGTCCATGAATTATTTATTTTTCAATATTTTAGGGTTTTGGACTGGAACTTGACGAGTTAGGAAGCTCCAACTCGTCGTGTTGAAATTCTTTTGGACGCGGGTTTAAAGCCCCATCTCGACGAGTTGGGGAGCCCCAACTCGACGAGTAGTCGCTGGAAAGGAAAACCATAATTTTCAAGGTTTGCACCCTATTTAAAGGTCTTAAACCACTTTGCTAGCCTCCCTCATCACCCCCTTGTCCAGAGAAACCCTAGTCCATGCTTTTCCTATTAATGTGAGTGTGTGAGAGCTAAAAGAGTGCATTCTTGGTGTTTGTTTGAAGAAGCTTGAAGGAGGAAGTGCATAGCTGAAGGAAGTGGTTGTAGATCTGGTGTCGTCACTGTTGAGGCAGTCATATTGAGGTATAAAGTTGATACTAGATCTCTCCATTAGAGGGTTTTGTGTCATTTAACTTATTCTTAGGTCATTCTTGGACTTATCATGGCTTGAAGCTATAACTTCATATCTAAACACCTCATGGCCTCTTTTGACGTAAAGTTTCCATTTTTATTAAGTCATGGACCTCCCTCATGCCGTAATTCCCTTAATAAGCCATGTTGGAGTGTTTATATCCCCTTAAGGCCATGCATGGACGTAAATTTAGAAACTTTATGTGATTAAACCACCCTAGAACCTCAGATCTGCAATATGAAACGGTGAAGCAAAGAGCTAGAGGCTTAATGGGTCAAGACCCTCTTCGAAGGAGCTAGGGTTTTGTTCTAAAGTTTATTAGACGATCTCAGAGGTAAAGTTGGAAACTTTACCCTCCTAGTCGTCTCTATGGTTAAGGATCTGAAGTTCAGAACCTTTGGATTCGAGAACATGGGCTTAATGCATTAACTGGGTTGGCTGAATAAAGAACTCGACGAGTTCACAAGGGAACTCGATGAGTTGGCTCGGGGTTTCCCCGATTTCTGGATACTGAGCAAACTCGGCGAGTTGGATAGGGTTTTTCTTGGTTTTCTGAACATTGAAGGGACTCGACGAGTTGCCAGGTACACTCGATGAATTAGGTCAGCATGGACTGTTGACCTCGACTTTAACTTTGACTCCAACCATGGTTAACCATGTTTGACTTTAAGGGTATCTTTGGTATTTCGGGACTTTGACGAAGTTAGTCACATGATGATTGTAGACAGTTGAGTTCGGAGTGGTGAGTCAGTATTTGATCGTATCAGTTCAACATTTATTGATAGGTGAGTCTCCTCACCATACCAATGGGTCGAAGGCACCAAGGTAGGCCCATTTTGTGATATATGGTACAGTAGTTGATGTAGTGATATATGGTATACTAGTTGGTTATATGATATGTGGTATGCTAGTTTTTTTTTGGGGTATTGCATGAAAGTCCATAAGGGGTGCCCATGGCACTTGGTTGTAAGACCATGTGGGGGTGTTAATGGCATTCCAGGTAAAGACCATAGTGGTGCCTATGGCATTTGGTTATAAGACCATGTGGGGTCCCCATGGCATTCCAAGTAAGACCATGAGGGTGCCCATGGCACATAGGTGTAAGACCATGTGGGGGTGCCCATGGCATCCTGGAGTAAGACCTTGGAGGGTGTCCAGGGCTTACTTATACGTTTATATTCTTGGCTTATGTGATTGATATGGTTTATATAATTATGTAGTTTATGTGGGGTATGCTCTGGGGAAACTTACTAAGCGTTAGTTTACAGTTTGTTGGTTGTTTCAGGTACTTCAGGATCTAAGGGCAAGGGCTCGGCATTATGGCACGACGTGCACTCTCTTGCGTTTTGTTTGGGGACACTTTCATTTATGAATAATTTATCTAATGTTATGGATTTTGAAACCAATTGTGATTGGGATTTTATAATTTATGGAAATGATTTTCTTATTTAGAAATGAAAATTTTTATTGAAAATTTAGGCTATTACAAGTTGGTATCAGAGCCTTGGTTTGAGGGATTCGGGCAACTCTCGGGTGTGTCAAGACTCAAAATAAGGAAATGGTAAAAATTGTTTTCAAAAATCAAAGTTAAACACTTCTTAAAACCGATTTCTTGTAAGAAAAAAAGGAGAGTGCAATGCGCGTAATTGGCCGAGCTCAAGTGAGTATTTTTTCTAGTATATTAGCCATGCTATGTTGATATTTGGAATGTGATAATCGTATTGATCTTGCTATGTGTCTACTTTCAAAATTGTATACAGTTAGGGTCTTATAGCCTTAGAATAAGTGATTTGACCTTATATATTGTTCCTCATTTGGTTTGTGGTCCTAGGGTAGAGTCTGTTATTCGAAAGTCTATTTGATCTTGTTCTGTGTATAATTTGTATGCATAAGGCAACCTTTTATGATTGATTTGAGTTCTGGTTTGATGAGATTGAGAAAATCTTAGGATAGCCTAGGATTTGAGTTATGCATTAGTTTGTGAGATATATTTTGTTCTGGGATGAATTAGGGTTATCAGGTAGATCCTTGGGGAAGGTACATGTAGGTGTGGAATGTAGTATTGGGCGCATACTACTGAAAGCATAGGACGTGTACCTGAACTAATGTTAGATCTGAAAGCTCTAAGGAAAACCGATGTGGAAGGAATCCAATTTTTGAACATGTTGATCATTATGTCTTATGGTATTTTAGTGCAGTATGGTGATGACGCTGAACGGAGCAGGGAGATTGGGATCGGGATCAGGATCAGGGTCTGGGTCAGGCTATGCTAGAGATCCCATTAACGAGAGGTTACGCGAGCTTATCGCAACCGAGGTTACGAGAGGCATTCTTGATGCTACCCTGGTGATTTTTGGGATAGTCAAGGAGGGGATGATGGAGATTATAGAGGAGTAGCTTAGGTCCTTCCGATTCGAGATTGCTGCAGGCCAGGTCAAGGCCCAAACTCCCTCATTTCGGGAACTCAAGGCATGCGGGGTGCCCAAGTTCTTTGGGATTAGGGACCCCATAGTTAGCCAAAATTGGGTAGCAGACATGGAGAATGCCCAGCATACGAGCTCTTTCTCCGAGGCGGCAAAGGTGGGGTTTGCTTCGTATATGTTGAGGGATCGAGCTAGGGACTGGTGGGAGGAGGTGACCCATCTGGTGGGATCAGCTGGAGTGGTGGAGATGTCATGGGAGGAGTTGTTAGGCGTTTCGAGTTGGATTTTGCACCATACTTCGAGGTACAATGGATTGTGAGGGAGTTCCAAGAGTTATAGCAAACCACCGAGACTGTGGCGAAGATCACCACCAAGTTTTGGGAACGAGCGCTATTGATCTCGTAGTATGTTGGAGATAAGGATATGAGGAGGATGAGGTATCATTCCATGCCGACGGATGATATTCGTGAGTTTGTAAGGTTTTCAGGGTGCAAAACGCTAAATGAGATGGTGGTGAAGGCCCAGGAGCGGGAGATGGAGTTGGATCACCTCACCAAACGGAAGCCAGAGCGGGTCCAGACAGCTATAGGTTAAGCTAAAAAGCCTAAGACCTCTGATTCTTCCAGTAAGGGCCAGCAGGGTCGTGGACAGTGTGCTAAGTGCGGTAAGCTGCACAATGGGGCTTGTCAAACATCGGGCTCAGGGTGTTACACATGTGGACAGCATGGTCAAGTGAACAGGGATTTTCCAAAGAAGGGTTTGATTTGTTGACACTACAACCAGATCGGCCATAAAAGGGTCGATTATCCGAGGTTGCGGGGAGGAGGAGGAGGAGGAGCAATGGTAGCGCCTACGCACACCACAATGAGGATCATTGATGGCCGCCCAGCCAAGGCCGAGGCTCCTGTGGTGAAGAGTCGCAAATTTCAGCTGACCACAGAGGAGGCTCGAGCTGCACTAGACATCGTGACTGGTATGTAATCTATTTTTCTTGTTTGATATTATTTGATTAAGTTTATTTGTATACATATGTGCACTTGTATAGGGACCTTTCTAGTCAACGGTATGTCAGCTCATGTTCTTTTCGATTCAAGAGCTACTCGATCATTCGTATCTCTTGCACTTAGCAAGAACTTCCGGGATGCTCTGGGTACTCTGGATTCCTCGCTGGAGGTTGACATTACGGATGATCGCACCGTGAGTGCTATGAGGGTATATCAGGATTGTGTCTTGAATGTGTTTGGGGAGAGATTATGTGTTGATTTGGTTCCCAAACCGTTACGAGGGCTAAGGGTGATTGTCGGATGGACTGGTTGGGGGCCAATGGGGCCATAATAGACTGCAAACGCTAGATGGTGAGAGTTTGAACCCCAAGTAGGGGAGAACTAGTTATTTATTGGGAGAGGGCCTCGCAGGGGAAAATCCTTTGTTCGGCTGCGAGGGCGAGGAGACTTCTTCATCCAGGTTGTTCGGGATTTTTGGCATATATCTCGGATACGAGAATTGAGACCGCAACAGATTTGGATAGTGTATCGGTTGTACAGGATTTTCGAGATGTTTTCCCTGAAGAGTTGTCTGGAGTGCCTCCAGAGAGGCAAGTTGAGTTTCGCATTGATTTGGTGTTGGGTGCCGCCCCGATAGCAAAGGCACCGTACTGGCTAGCTCCGCCTGAGATGCAGGAGTTATCTATGCGGCTTTAGGAGCTGCTAGACCGAGGGTTTATTCGTCCAAGTAGTTCTTCGTGGGGAGCACCGATCCTATTTGTGAAAAAGGAGGACGGGTCACACAGGATGTGCATCGATTATCGGTAGTTGAACAAATTAACGATGAAAAACCGTTATCCACTTTCGGGGATCGATGATTTGTTTGATATTTTGCAGGGTGCGTCTTGGTTTTCCAAGATTGATCTTCGGTCGGGGTACCATTAGATGAGGATTAAGGATGAATACATATTGAAGGTAGCTTTCAAGACTCGGCGCGGTCACTATGAGTTTGTGGTGATGTCATTCGGTCTTAGCAATGCCCTAGCAGCATTCATTGACCTCATGAATAGAGTGTGTAGACCGATGTTGTATCATCTGTGATCGTCTTTATCAATGATATCTTGGTCTAATCTAAGACCAACGAGCAACATGAGCAACATTTGAGCGAGGTATTGGAGACCCTGTGGATGGAAAGGCTTTATGTTAAGTTCTCAAAGTGTGATTGCTAGCTGCGAGAAGTACAATTTTTGGGGCATATCATCAACGAAGAGGGTATTTTGGTTGATCCAGCCAAGATTGAGGCGGTGATGCGATGGGAAATATCGAAGAATGCATATGAGATTCATAGCTTCTTGGGCCTAGCGAGGTATTACCTGAGATTTATTCAGGATTTCTCCAAGATCGTTGTACCCTTGACTCGCTAGACTAAGAAGAATGTGACATTTCAGTGGGGCTCAGATCAGCAGTTGGCTTTTGAGACCTTGAGATAGAGGTTATGTCAGGCCCCAATTTTAGCATTACCCAAGGGACTCGATGATTTGGTGGTGTATTGTGATGCATCTATCATAGGGTTAGGGGCTATGTTGATGCAGAGTGGGCATGTGATCGCGTACGCCTCGAGGTAGCTGAAGCCTCATGAGGCGAACTACCCCACTCACGACCTAGAATTGGGGACAGTAGTGTCTGCTCTCAAAATTCTGGAAGCATTACTTGTACGGAGTTTGATGCACCATCTATACTGACCAAAAAAGTTTGAAATATTTGATGGGTCGGTAGAACCTAAAATGCGACAGAGGAGGTGGTTGGATCTACTGAAAGATTATGATTGAGATATTTTATACCATCCAAGAATGGCCAACATGGTGGTCGATGCCTTGAGCCAAAAAGAGGCCAGTGCTCGGATTACAGATGTTTGTTTGAGGATGACAGTGATTTCCCTTTTTTAGATATGATCAAGAAGGCTCAGTTGGAGGGTTTCAGGAAAGAGAACTGGAAGATAGAATGGATTCAAGGTCAATTTACCTTGTTTGTACGAGATGGTCGGGGACTCTTGACGTATTGTGGCCGGGTGTGGGTACCGATATCTAAGGGAGAGAGATAGAAGATATTAGAGGAGGCATATAAGTCCAAGTTCTCTATACATCCGGGGGCTACGAAGATGTACAGAGACCTGATGGCCCTGCATGAAGTGGGGGATCTCATTGTTCGTAGAGCGGTGCTTGACCTGCAGGAAGGTCAATGTCGAACATCAGAGGCCTCACGACAAGGATCAGCCGCTCCCCACTATCTGGCGTTTTGTTTGGGGACACTCAGATTTATGAATAATTCATCTGATGTTATAGATTTTGAAAACAATTGTGATTAGGATTTTATAATTTATGGAAATGATTTCTTTATTTAAAAATGAAAAAAAATTATTGAAAATTTGGGCTGTTACATTAAATTTATAAGCACTTGAAATCTTAAATATATATTTTCTAGTGTGTGTGTGTATGTATATGTATATATATATATATATATATATATATATATATATATATATATATATATATATATAGTATTATGTTAAAAGAATACTAAATAATGTGAGAACGTAAGAGAACTATTTTTATGTTATTATTTTACTATGAATTTTGTATATGTATAGTATTATAATAAATTCTAATGTGAATATTAAATATGATTATTCATATATTCGTTCATGTAATGACATAAAGTTGTGTGGCTATAATACTATATATGCGTGTGTGTGTATGTGTGTGTGTTATTCGCGACGGAACTGAACCGAATCGGACCAGACTTGAATAAATTGAATATGACTAATTAGAGGAACTAAAAATCGTACCAATTAAACTAATTCGCATCCAGTTCAGTTCGTGTAATAATTGGTCCTGTTCGGTTATTACCCGAATAAACCGAATAACATTTACAATATGTTTAAGGACCGAATAGAATCAAATAAAACCAAAAAGAATCAAATAAATTGTATTGTTTAGCTATAACGCCCTGTTCCGAATCGTTACCCATTTGGGTATGGGTGATGGTATGTGGATGATTCGGACATTCGGAGTTAGTTTTGGAGCAAAGGGTATTTTGGTAATTTGTTAGCTCGAGCTTTTATGGAAATTGGATGTTTATCCGGAATATTTTAAGGTAAGTATGAGTTGTTTAAACCATAGAGCTTCTCGTTACCTTTTCAGGGATATAAGGATGGTCGGAATCGGAGTTGTATCAAAGAAGTTATGGCCTTCGGAATAAGTTAGGGTTTGAGGGAAGACCCTGGTTGAGGGGAATACCAAGGGAGTATGTGGGGCATACCTATGCGAAGGGAGTTACGCCATGCGTAATGAGGAGTACGCTTAGTATGCTGTGAGGTTGGAAGGCTTTGGTGCACATTTTTCCCTTCGGATGGAAAGAAGAGAAGCTTGAAGTTGTTTGGCTTAGTGGATAGGCTTTGGATCCAAAATCATCATCTTGTGGGGAAGCTTTTTGAGGTATCAAGTTTGCATCTTGGCTTTTGTATGATTAGATCTCTTCATGGCTAGTTTATTATGATTTTGGTCTGCTTTTTGGGTTTATGGATGAGTTAAGGTTCTTATGGGTTTGTCTATTTAGATTTGAGCTTGTTTTGGCATCCTTGAGCATAAAGGTGCAAGCCTTATGTGTATTTTGGTATCATGCATGCATTAAGTTATCCATTAATTCAATTTTAAGCTTAATAGGATGAGTAAGCTAGTGGTACAAGCAGGTACGCTTAGTGTATAAGCCTCCAAGCGAGTACGTTGCGCATACGTGCTTGTACGCCCCACATACTCGGTCTGTTGGGCCTTGCATGTTTTGGGCTTCGATTCGGGCTATCTTTTGGGCTTGGTTGCTTGCGGTTTTGTTGGGCCATCTGATAATGTGCATTTTGGATAGGGAAAAAGTTAATGGGCTTTAGGGTAAGGCCCATGTAAGAGGTTTGGGCCTAATTAGGAAAATTGGGCCATAAGTAGGATTTGGATGATTAATAGCGGATCTGCAATCAGACAGTATCACTTGGTTTCAATTGTCCGAGGTGAGTCTTTTCACTATATCCATGGGCCGAAGGCACTAATGACGACCCATTACTTGTTATGTGGAGTGCTAGTTGTCTTTGTGATACTTGCATGAAAAACCATATAGGTACCCTAAGGAACTTGGATATCAGACCATGAGGGGGAACCCATGGAATTCTAGGTAAAGACCATAGGGTTAGCACATGGCACTTGGATATCAGACCATAGGGGAGCCCATGGCATTCCAAGTAAAGACCATGGGGTAGCCTATGGCACTTGGATATCAGACCATGGGGCAGCTCATGGAAACTATATGTATGTCGCTTGATATTCTGTGGATGTACGTTATGTGGTATTTTGGGGAACTCACTAGGCTTTGTGCTTACGATTTTCAGTTTATGTTTCAAGTACTCCGGTTTTCAAATGGAAGAGTTCGGGATGATTTTAGTGCACACACCACATGTTTCTGTGTTTTGTGAATTACTCTGATTTGATAATGTTTTGCTAAATCTTGTTTACATTGGTTTTATGGGAAAGATATGTATTAACGATTTATTAATCTAAAAACAAGAATTTTGTATGTCATGATTTTTTGAAAGTTACATTAGCACTTTTTTTAAAACCTAAGGGGTTCTTTTTGTAGTTATCTAAGAAATTGAAAATGTAAAAAGCTATATTTTCGGGTGTATTAAACTATTTTTATCGTTGTGTTTTACAAGTTATAAAATAATATTTTCATTTTATCTTTTTAACATGCTATGATGTTACGCTTAAATGTTAACTCATATCAATTTATTCATAAAAAACAATCATTGTTTCTTAATTGTAACTATAATTATATGTATCTAAATTGTAACACCCTGAGTTCAGAAGTGCAAGTTCAGGGTGTTTGGTGTAATTAGAAGGATCGACTCGGCGAGTCCATGGATAGACTCGGCGAGTTGAGTCGCGATTTTGGACGCGAGTTAAGTGATCAACTCGCCGAGTCGGTAGATGGGACTCGACGAGTTGATGCTGAAGAGAGAAAACCCTAATCCCGAGGGTTTTACCCTATATAAAGAAGATAACATCCTTTCTTCAGCCTCCTTACCACCCTTGAGAGCATACAAACCCTAGAAATCTAGTGGAACTCCATTGATAGAGAAATTGGAGCCTTGGAAAGGAAATCTTGAAAAAGGAACTTGAAGACCAAGGGATTACAGCAAGGGAGTGGTATAGATCCGAGGTCTACTTCAGTGAGAGCTTTTATTTGAGGTAATAATCTGTTGCTTAAGATCCATTGCATCTAGATCCTTTGTTGCTTGAGTTTTGTGGCATTTCTTGAGTTATTTCGGGTTAGAGGTTGGATCTAAGGTTGCTACCTTAGATCTGGACTTGAGATGGTACACAAGATCATAAAGTTTCAGTCCTTGGATGATTAGTGAAGCCCCTTTTGTCTAAAACCCAAGCCCTAGGGTGTTTTGAGTTTATATCTCCTTGATATCACGTAAAGTTTGCAACTTTACGTGAGGAATAGCTTCTAGAAGGGTAGATCTATGGATTCGAGCCCCTGCATGGCTTGGAAATCCACTGTATGAATTAAGAACTAGAGGTACTCGGTGAGTCACATGGGTGTACTCGGCGAGTTAGATGAAGATAGGCAGGGACTCGATGAGTTGGAAGAACAACTCGGCAAGTCTAATGAAGATTGCCTTGGACTCGGCGAGTCTGGTCGTGAAGTCCCCTACCTTTGATGGAGTTCAGGATCCGATCGTTTCTATGAGATGGTTGTCTGATGTGGAGGGATGTTTCTTCACATGCTCATGCCCTGCTGATCAGAGGGTGAGGTGTGCTTTGAACCTATTGAGGCTCAGGGCAAAGGATTGGTGGAGATTGACGACGGGATCTTTTTCTGATGCGCAGCGGGCTGCGGTTACTTGGGATCAGTTCCGAGACATGTTCAGTACTCGTTATGTTCCACGGGTTGAGAGATAGAGGTTGGCTTAGGAGTTCATAGAGTTGAAGCAGGATACAGAGTCGGTGACGGAGATCACTAGGATGTTTACCGAGAGGGCGATGTTTTGCCCGGAGTTTGCTTCGGAGCAGGCTCAGATCTCCCGATATCTGAGTATGCTCAAGAGGGATATCAGGTAGTTTTTGTCTACACAGAGGTGCGAGACCTTGTTGGACTTGCAGGAGGCCGCTCGGCGGCGTGAGTTGGAGATTGAGTTACAGATGAGGGAGCAGAGGCAAGTCCTGACATAGTAGCAGCCGGCACCGAAATGGTTCAAGACCGTTGATACTAGGTTGGAAGATCAAAGTAGCCGCACTTGTGGGAAGTGCGGGAAGGGTCACACCGGAGTTTGTAGATCCGGTGGTGTGTGCCACAAGTGTGGGAGAGAGGGGCATTATGCAAGGGATTACCTTCAGTTAGCCCCAGTTCAGGATATGAGGATTTGGTATCAGTGTCATCGGGTTGGTCACATGAGGGCCAACTATCCACAGCTTACTATAGGACCAGTGCAGGCTCCAGCACCAGCCACTTTGAGGATTACGGGTAGAGGTCAAAGTGGAACAGAGCCCCTGAGGGCTCCAGGAGGTGCTTTTCAGCTTATAGAAGAGGCGGTCAGGGCAGAGCCGGATACGGCTGCGGGTATATTTCCTTCTCGATATCTTGTTATCTTATGGTTGTTATGGGGTATTATATCTGCTAGTCTTGTTCGCATGATTTATGGTTTTGTATCTGTTCAATCTTTTGGGATTTTGGTATTATTGAGGGGTCGGGAGTTAGGGGTCAGATTCAGTTAGCATCCAAGGGAGATATGGTCAGATTTTTGGTTGATAGATCTTGTCGTCGGATATAGCATTTGCGAGTTGAGAAGTGTTCAACGAAAGTATCGTTAGTGTGTCAGGTTTTCCAGCTCGAGGATGTTAGAGCAGATTCAGCAGGTGCACGTGATTGCATAGGGGAGCTCGTAGGAGCGCTCAGGAGTTGAAGGATGTGTCATCCTGTCAGCTCGGAAAGGAACGAATCGGATTCGGAAAGGGAAGCGGGATGAGTCCCAGCAACTGGTGTCGGGTCAGACCCCAGTGGTACGAGTTGACATCTACCTTGGTAAGGGTCAAGTGATTGTCGTGATTCAGAATTATGAAAGTATCATCGGGTGGTCAATGGTTAATAAGGGGTGTTGTCAGAGAAAGAAGCCGATGGTCGGCTTGAATCAGTTGCCATAACTCTAGGAGGGAAGAGTTGGACTTCATAGAGGTTCGATAGCAGTGTTCGGAGGAACCTGGGGTAGTTGATACCTGGAGCTGTATTAAGGGAGTGTCATCTGGGATGTGTTGCTTCAGGCTTCGAGGACGAAGCCTAATTTAAGTGGGGGAGAATTGTAACACCCCGAGTTCATAAGTGGAAGTTCAGGGTGTTTAGTGTAATTAGGAAGGATCGACTCGGCGAGTCTATAGATAGACTCGGCGAGTCGAGTCGCGATTTTGGACGCGAGTTAAGTGATCAAATCGCCGAGTCAGTAGCTGGGACTCGACAAGTTGATGCTGAAGAGAGAAAACCCTAATCCCGGGGGTTTTGCCCTACATAAAGAACATAACATCCTTTCTTCAGCCTCCTTACCACCCTTGAGATCCTACAAACCCTATAAATCGAGTGGAACTCTATTGATAGAGAAATTGGAGCTTTAGAAAGGAAATCTTGAAAAGGGAACTTGAAGACTAAGGGATTACAGCAAGGGAGTGGTATAGATCCGAGGTGTCACACCCCAAAACCACGAACGACAGAAACGTTCAGGGGTGGAGGATGTCATGTACAGTATCACAATAGTGTAAGATAGTAAACAAGCAACAACATCATTCATTTTAATCTACGCGAGAAAAGGGATACAAGAAATAGCTAAAATAGACGAACTAACTAAATAATTATAGTAAGACCAAATACCCCTATGGTATTTCTTGATGGTTGTGTTGGTAAGTTTTTAGACTTGTTGCCACATCACAACCATTCTTGGGCATATGCTAATCACTCCTCGGACCAACATAGTTGATCAGGCTATGCCATTCCCAAGACTGACCATATATCCACAGGCTTACTTGTGATATTCAACAATCGTAATACTTTTGTTCTTGTCATTGTGACACTGGTTTTAGTATGAATGCAAGCACATATACTTTGTTAAATGTTTTATTATTTAAAAGTATAACTCTTAGGCAGAGTGTTTTAATCCCTATGTATTTATAGTTAGTATATCTTTTATGGGTTGATATACTATATTCACTATAAACAATGCTCTGATACCAATCTATCACACCCCAAAACCACGAACAGCGGAAACGTTCAGGGGTGGAGGACGTCATGTACAGTATCACAACAGTGTAAGATAGTAAACAAGCAACAACATCATCCATTGCATTATAAGTAAAGTTTTAATACATGTGTGTTCTTTCATTGTAATAAGACACCAAAAGTATATAATCAAAATAAAAGACGAGACTTGTTTGCTTCATCTTCTCAAAACCTGGCCACCATACCTGTCTACTGATGACCTGAGAATACAAGTTATTTTGAAAGAGAGTATCAACTTTAAAGCTGGTGAATTCATAAGTATTTAAGTGTCATCGTCTTGCTTTGAAAAGATGTTTGAAAAGTCATGTAAACCTTTAAATGAAATTTTGATATAAGTATGAAAAACCCTAGAAAATCCCTTATTTTCTATTATTATGAAATGTAGTCTTCAAACAAGACCCGAATGTTTTGTAAGTAAAATGATAGTTTTTCCTTCTATTGACTACTACTAAAGTACTTAGTCTAACTCATCGTTTATGTGAAAGTATCACAAAATAAAGTAAACAGGAAAAATGTACTAATGTAAGTGTTGTCACTGGGTACTAGGACTAACACAACATCGCAATAAGCGAAATAGATAACCTAATGAACATTTGAAAATTGTTCAGAAAAAGTATTAATGTAAGTGTTATCACTGGGTACTAGGAGTAACATAACATCGCAATAAGCGAAAATTATAACCTAATGAACATCCGAAGATTGTCCACTTGTTCTCTGTAGCAGCAGCAGGTGGGTGGAAGGGTTAGTCCCGATATCGATCTACCTAATATAAATAGTAACCTTAGACCTCCGTAGATGGTCATCGACCACTGGTGCTAATCAGTGGGATTCGGAATGGTTAGTCTCGCCTAGATATCCCATTGAACCGGGATAGGAAAGATAATTTACACAGAAGTACTAATAAATCATCCTCGCAAGTCGAGATACAAGTATCCAGGTAAGTGAATACAGGATAATGCATCTATGTAACAGTGATCATGTATGGTATTCATGTAAGTGTGTTCATGTATCAGGTAAGTATATGTAAACATATTCATGTATCAGGTAAGCATATGTATATGTACTCATGTATCAGGTAATGTACTTGTGTAGACTTATGAATGAACTGACTCTTGTGTGATTCCTTGTAATAGAAATAATGTTTGATATCTTCAAATTATTCCTATGATAATTTACTGAAAGGTAACTGATTGTTCAAGTAGGTTTATACACTCTTACTACTCAAGGGTGTGGGAAACTAAATGAAAGATGACAACTATAACATCAATACATATATAAGAATATAAGTGTATATGCATAGTTTAGTTCAAGAATGAAAAATGGTTTTGTAAGACATCTAAGGATTTTAAACAAATAAAAAAGTGACTTGATGTCATTTTGATAAACATTTCAAAAGTAATACATTTGATAACAAAGTATTTTAAAGATAGAAACCCATTTCATGCATCACATTTTGTAGTATGTGAAATCTGTTGAATGAAAACACAGTTATAAAATACATATAAATGATTTAATAACATGCTGTTTTCTACTTGTATTTCCCCCATTAAAGCATTTAAAATCATTTAAAACATTGATTAGGGGTATGAACTCACCTGAAGATGGTGGTTTGGATGAACTGAACGATGTAGGATTGTTAGGTGTCAAGTGAAGACTTGTTCACACTCAATGATCCTAGTTAACATATAATCACACATATATGTATTCAATTAGACTTTAAACCACTAATTGATAAAGTTAAGACATCCTAAGGTATGTAAACACCTTATATAAGTGCTACAAGCCATAAGGATTGCATCTAAGTGTTAAAGGACCTTGCTATGGTGTTTAAGGTTCAAGGGTAAACTCCCTTGGAGTTTACGGTCTAAAGGCCTTTACCCTAGGATTTTATGGCAGTAAGCTCTAGAGTTTATGGTCTAAACTCTAGTCTTAAGGTCCAAGTGTTGTTTCGTGGTTTAGCAAGCCTTTTGAAGCAATTCTACTAAGTGGTTTAGCCTTTGGAATGGACTAGGGCCACAAAACACCCTCTTTGAGGAGTTTACGGCCTAAGGGAAATTTCCTTTGGGTTTACTACCATAAACCCTTATGGAGAAGTGTATTGCCATGTTTTCAAGTCCCTAACACAAGTAGGTAAATGTATGTGCTAGTTTCTAAGCCTAAGGAAGGAAAAATGACCAACTTATACATACTTTAGGGTGTTTACGGTTTTGGGAGATCCCCAAACTGTAAACACCTATATTTGTTGGTTTTAGATGTTTTTCAAGGCTTAGACACATCCAAGGAAGGTTTAATCAATTCAAGGAATGCTTAAACATCAAACTAGGGCTTAGATAAAGACTTAGGCACACTTTGGTGCACTTTATGGTGTTTATGGCCCAAGCATCTCCTTAGACCGTGAACACCTCAAGCCTTGTGTTCTTGACACATTTTCTTGGTGCTAACTTATATTACTATCTCAATAAGACTCAAGGAGTGATGTACTTACAATAAGGAAGCTTGAAGTATGCTAAAAGTCCAAGAACACTTAGTGTGTGTTCTTGGTGTTTTTGGAAATCTAATCAAAACACAAAAGTGAATGGATGAATAGATGCACAAACACTAGATTAAGTGTTTAATCAACTTGAAATGGATAGAACACTTACAAGTTTGAAGATTTTGAATTGTTTCTAGTTTGCTACTTGAGAGGTTTTCTTGAGTTTACTCTTTTGGGAGTTTACTCTTTTGGATAAATGGGGAGTAAACTCATATTGACTAGAATTAAAAAGTAAACTCATGGATAAGCATGAGTTTTCGGATTTTGGTATGATTTTTCGACGCAAACGAAATAGTTTGGCCGAGAGTTTCTAAGACGCGAGGTGTTTGCGGTTTTTAAAATTTAAAACCCGAGACGACACTTTCTTTCACCCGTTCGTTTAAAAATAATATTAAAAAAAATCAAACGAACTTTACATTTCTTAAACAAAAGAAATAATGATATTAATTTATGATACGTAGTGGTTGACTTCTAGGGTTTGACCGAATGAAAATTTCGAGTTGTCACACGAGGTCTACTTTAGTAGGAGCTTTTATTTGAGGTAATAATCTGTTGCTTAAGATCCGTTGCAGCTAGATCCTTTGTTGCTTGAGTTTTGTGGCATTTCTTAAGTTATTTCGGGTTGGAGGTTGGATCTAAGGTTGCTACCTTAGATCGGGACTTGAGGTGGTCCAGAAGATCATAAAGTTTTAGTCCTTGGATGATTGGTGAAGCCCATTTTGTCTAAAACCCAAGCCCTATGGTGTTTTGAGTTTATATCTCCTTGATATCACGTAAATTTTGCAACTTTACGTTAGGAATAGCTTGTAGAAGGGTAGATCTATGGATTGGAGACCCTGCATGGCTTGGAAATCCACTGTATGGATTAAGAACTAGAGGTACTCGGCGAGTTGGATGAAGATAGGTAGGGACTCGACGAGTTGGAAGAACAACTCGACGATTCTGTTGAAGATTGCATTGGACTCGACGAGTCTGTTCTTGGACTCGGCGAGTCTCGTTGCGAAGTCCTAACCATTTTGGTTGAGTTGTGAATCAGTGAGTCGATGGATGAGTCGGTGAGTTGAGTAGGAAGTGACTCAGAGTTCGTGGGACTTGGCGAGTCTTGGGGTGACTCGGTGAGTTGGGTCGCGATATGGGAGTTTTTAGAACAGCGGGATAACTCGGTGAGTAGAGTTAGTCAGGCAGGTTGACCTTAACTGAGGACTTTGACTTTGACCAAGAGTTGACCAGTTGACTTCCAAGGGTAATTTGGTAATTATTGGTATTTATTAAGTTCAGTCTTTTGGTATTATCAGTGGTGGAGTTCGTGTCGGAGGTTGGAGTAGTGTGATCTTATCTTTTCTGTCAGTAGTTGCGAGGTGAGTTATCCTCACTATATCGACAGGGTCTAAGGCACCAAGGCCGGCCCTTTATTGGATTGTAATCCGGGTATTGTTGTTATGTTATTACTTTGCTATGTTTGCATCATGGTAGTTAGGATGGTATATGTTAGAGACCTGGTTAAGGTCGGTATCCTGGTACATAGGATGATGCTATATTAGTGACCGGTTAGGTCGGTATCCTGTTTAGAGTATGCTATGTATGTGATCTGCTAGATCGGTTGATTGATGATTAATTGTTACGTGGTTATATGTTTATGTGCACATGGTTGGTTGACTAGGGTTGGGTTAAATATTTTATTATTTAAAAGTATAAACTCTTAATCTGAGTATTTTAATCCCGCTTGTGTTTATAGTTCGTATATCTTTTATGGGTTGAAACACTCAATTCACTATAAACAATGCTCTGATAGCAATCTGTCACACCCCAAAACCTGAACGGCGGAATCGTGCGGCGGTGGAGGACATCATGTATAATATCACAGCAATGCAAAGTAGTAAACAAGCAACAACATCATCAATTGCATTAATAATATAATTTCATACAAGTGTGTTCTGTCAAGTTATATAGACACCAAAAAGTACATCAAAATAAAATAGGACTCTTGAACAAGCTCCATCTTCTCAAAAACCTGGCACCAGTACCTGTCTACTGGTGACCTGAGAATACAAGTTATTTTGAAAGCGAGTATCAGCTTTAAAGCTGGTGAGATCATAAGTATATTAGTGTCTAAGTTTTTATGAAAGCATTTGTAAGATGTAATGTATAAGTTTTGTAAAGTTTGTATTTGTTTGAACTATCCTAGAAAACCCTATTTTTCCTACTAAGAGTAGCCTTCTACCAAGGCATCTAGTAACTGTGTGTGTCTCTTGTAAGAGTGTGTATTTTCCCAAATCCAACTATCATTAACCAAAAATATAGTTTTTACATTACCGTGCATCGTGTGAAAGTTCATGAAGTGAATGTAATGGGACAAATATTATAGTACTGTAGTGTTGTATTAAGTAACTACTGTTGTACTAACTACCTTAAACCAATTGTTATTTAAAGTACCATGTGATCAGCTTGTACCCTGCTACCGACTCAATGGTAAAACGACGATGTAAGACTCCGTAAGAAATGGCATTTGGCACCCATAGACTTGCAAGTCCCATTGTAGCGAGCAACAAAGTGTAGGATAGTCAATCCAGTATAGATCTATATGCAAACTCATACGCTCCCCAATTAAGGTGATTCTGGATACAAAAACAGTTATGGCAGGTAGTGCCATGCCCGTTTAATGGCTCACATAACTAAATGTAATGTATATGTAATGTATGTGCTAGCTGTATTATGTGTTCTTTCTCTGTCTAGCCTGTATGTTTGTTTCTTATCACTATGTATTATGTTTGTTTCTCATCACTATGTATTATGTTTGTTTCTCATCACTATGTATTATGTTTGTTTCTCATCACTATAAGTTATGACTCATGTATGAACTGACCCTTTGTATGATTCATTGTTTTAGTATTAGTATTAGTAAAACCCTAAACTACACCTATTGTAGTTTACTAGTAATACAACTTGTACGTATGAACATGGGAGTGTACCCCTGTTACCCAAGGTATTGAATTGACTGGAAGAACCTTTATGACTATATATGTACACATGATATATAACTAATAGTTAAACGACCTTCGGATGGATACCCGATATCCTACCAGACCACATCCCAACGGGGAAAAGGAAATAAGGCGGGTTAGCCTTCCTAAGTCCTTCAAACATTACTTATATAACTATATATATCTAGGCATGCAATTGACAATATAAAAGTATAAACGAATTTTCGTAAAAGCATTTGATATGTAAAAGAGTTTTTAAGACAGTTTGAAGTAAGACAGTTTAGTAAAACAATTTGAAAGTAAGAGATTCACTTGTTGATAGTTATTAATCACATGTGATTGAGATAATAACTATCGTAACTTTACTTGCATCCCCCCCCCATAAAAGTATTTATAAACATTTAAAAACATTTAAAAGGTTAATTAAGGGGTATGAACTCACCTGTAGTGAGTGGTACTGATGAACTGAAGATGTAGGATTGTTAGGTGTCAAGTGAAGTCTTGAACACACTCTATAATCCTAGTTAACATATAATATCACATATATGTATCAAATTAGTCTTTAAACAACTAATAAACAAAGTTAAGACACCCTAAGACCTGCTAAACACCTTATACAAGTGTTATAAGTCCCAAGGATTACATCTAAGTGTTGTAGGGAAAGGCTAGTGTGTTTGGGGTTCAAGGAAAACTCCATTAGGGAGTTTACGGTTTGTGGTCACAAACAAAAGAGTTTATGGTCGTAAACTCTTGATTTTACTACTGTAAGCTTACACACTTTTGACCATTTGTTGTTTGAAGCCTTAAAAGTCCTTAGAAGCTTTTCTACTTGAAGTATGTGACTAAGGAAAGAACTAGGGCACCATTTCACTCCTATTTGGAGTTTACGGTTTCTAAACCATTTTCCTTTGAGTTTACTACCGTAAATTCATAAGGTTTATGGTATTTTGGGGGTTTTCAAGTCCTTAGCTCATCAAAGAATGCAACCTTGTTAGCTACTAAGGCATAGGAAGGAAATTGTTTCATTTATACATGCTTTGGGGTGTTTATGATTTTGGGAGCTCCCCAAATCGTAAACACATATAAATGGGATATTTTTGTGCCTTTTCATGTGATAAAAACATCAAGGAAGGATCTAGACATGTCCCTAAGGCATTGTGAAGTATTAAGGCACCTTAGGGCACCCTTTGGCACCTTACTTGGTCTTTACAGTTTTGGGAGCTTCCAAAACCATGAACACCTTGTTCTTGGTGTTCTTGGGACATTTAATTGATGTAAAGATGTACAACAAGCTTTATAAGACACTAGGATATAGGTACTTACTATATGGAAGCTTGAAATGAGCTAAAAGTCCAAGAACACTAATATGTGTTCTTGGTGTTTTCGAAATCAAATCAAAACATGAAATTTGATGGATTAAAAGATGTATAATCACTAGTTTTTATGATATAACAACAAATCAAGCCAAGAAGTACTTACGTTTTCGGGAAATCGGACGAAAGACGGGATGGTAGTTAAGAGTGTTTGGAGTTTGCTCTTGAGTTTGCAAGTAAGAAATGAGGTAATTTGGGGAGTAAACTCATGCTTAAGGCATGAGTTTACAGTTTTGAAATAATTTTCGGCCCAAACATAAAAGTTTGGTCGTGAATTCCTTAATTACGTGGTACTTGCGGTTTTGAAATTTCAAGACTCGAGACGACACTTCCTTTCACCCGTTCGTTTGAGGATTAATTATTAAAATAATCAAACGAACTTTAAATTTGCTAAAAACAAATAAAAATGAACTTGAATTATAAATTGAAGTGATTGACTTTAGGGTTTGACCGAATGAAAATTTCGGGTTGTCATAGAGTCACAGTCAGCTATTGTTCTAATGGGTTTTCCATCCACCTGATTTCACACCCATGGCCTATCCAACTAGGTTCGTGAATTGCATTCTTAATCCGAAATAAAGCAATATAATATTATTTTCTTCTTTCCCTTGTATATTGTGTATATAGTGAGTTAGGTTTAATGGGCAATGTGGAATCAACATCATTATAGGAAATTATATGCTACATTACTAAGTAATTATATAAATACCCACTAGGTGATTGAACAAATGCCTCAGTGAATGTTTATGTCTATATTGCTTGAAAAGCATATGTTGTCATCGTTCCAATGAGACTGGTTAGTAGAAATTAGACATGATTAGTATGTGTGTGTGTTTCGTAGGCATGGAAGATATGGAATGAAGGAAGGTCCCTAAAGCTGATGGAACATGTATTAGGTGACTCAATCATTTAAGAGGATGAGGTTGTAAAGTGTTTACATATTGGTTTGTTTTGTGTCTAAAAATAGTCTAAAGTTCGACTTACAATGTCTGAGGTGGTTCCCCTTTAATTCACCTTGTTGTTGCACTAGTCTTTTCCTATCATTAAATTGTTAATGTGATTCTGCATTGATTTTATGTTATATCTAAGGGAAATGCACGCCTTCTGTTGCAACACGGGCAACCATGCAGACAATGAAGTGTCTGATGAAAGAACCCAAAAACAGGCTGAGTGCCGATGAGTTATAAAGCATTGTAGCAGATTCAGGAGTTGATGAAATCATTGGATAATGTTGGCATTAGGAATGCAAACAGGGGTGGATATTAACGGACACTACAATCTCCATCCTCAAACACGATCTCCATACCCTAAACCCATCCCCACCTCCGATCTGTCTAATCCCCGACGGGTTCGGGTGCAAAAATCCTCGCCGGGTACGGGGAACCCATCGGGTATCCATTCTTTATTAAAAAAGCAAAAAAAACACTCTTAATAAGCATTTTCCAAAAATATTTTAACTATAGGAAGTTTTAATATCCACAAATAGCAAAGGCCAATATAAAACTTTAAATCACAAATGGCAAAGGCCAATATAAAACTCTATAACTTCTTTAATTCATAATGAACTCCCTCTCGTCCATTTTGTTAAACAAACAATGTGGAACTAAGATACCTGATTGCAAGTCATATTCCTGTTATATACATGTTTCCATTCCTTCAGCTTTTTTAGGTAGTGTTTGTTTTTTGTATGCAGATGTGTGTGGCCTCTTCTGTTTGCACCGCGTAGACCACGCGCAGACATTAGCCTTCGCAGACTATTTGTTTTTTTTTTTTTTTTGTTTTTTGTTTTTTTAAGACTGCAGACCTAAAAATGTTTGTGCGTCCTCTTCTTGGGGCAGATGTGAATTAGAGTCTTCTAACATCTTTAGATATCTTCAAGCCTAAAAAAACACACACACACACACACACACATATATATATATATATATATATATATATATATATATATATATATATCTTTATTTTTTTTAAAAGTTTTTTTTAATTTATATTTTTTCGAACTTTATTAATGATAAACAATTTGAAATAAAAAATTTATAAAACTTAAAAAAAATAAAAATAAATAAATAAATAAATAAAACGTTCGACGATACAAACATGATATTTTTGACAAATTTATAAATAAAGATTTATTACAAAAATACTTGATGAAGTTGTTTATATAAATATGAAAAAAAATCATAATATATTCTTATATTTTTTTAATAAATTTTGTAAAGCGTTATTTAATACAGTATCGTCAATTTCTCGAGAAAATATTTATAATACATTTTTAATGGATTTAATAGAAACAATCGAAGTGTATGTTCATCCATTTATGTATCAAATTCTTTGATCACTAATTATAATGTTTAGTTATAATTTTGCAACCAAAGTTGTTGATTTTTATCAAATATATACGTTAATTCATATCATTTTTATTTTTATTTTTAGACAATAATATATAAAAGTTAATTTAGATTCGTTAATTATTTATAACAAAGTCATAAAAATATTAAAAAATCATTTTTCAGTTTATTTGGATTTCAATTTATTTTAGTAGTGTGCAGATGTTAAAAAAACAAACAGTCTTCTTTTTTCAGACTGTAGACGTTTGATTCACCTCTTCTACTATAAAGGTGTACAGATGTGATCCGCAGACCGCATACATTTTGTCATAGGAAAAAAAACAAAGAGCACCTTAGTCATCTAGAACTAATATTAATACTTTTTAAGTTTTAACTAAAAAGATTATTGAATGAAAGATGAAGCTACAATATACACGTAAAACAAAAAACTTTTGTATTCTTTGACAAAACTTCTAAGACGTATACAAAAACACTTCATAAGAAAACTTCTTACAACACGTGAATCTATTATAAGATTCCAATTCTAACTTTATATATTTTCTTAAAAACACTTCATGTTTTCACTTTTCAAGTGGATATAGAAAAGTTTTTTTTTTTATAGTCGATTTAATTTATTATTCCGATTAATAGTTTTTTATTGAGTTATATGTGTCATGTCGAGTATTGAAACTTTCACCAACATAATGGAAAATATAATTTTTTTTCAAAAATAGTTTCCAATAACTTTTACACAAAACACATAATATATTCAAATGAAATGTTATCGGAAAAAAAAAATCGTTCGGTAAAGTAACAAAGGAGGGACATCCCATATTGGTCCTACACAAAAACAAGAAGATAAACCATCTTCATAAAAAGAATTCTAAGGCTTTGAATTTATATATATATATATATATATATATATATATATATATATATATATATATATATATATATATATATATATATATATATCTGGGTATTAGACGGATAGATAATGCCATACCTGTACCCGTCCCGTCCCTGCTTCAAGTATGAAAGTTAACACCCGTCCCTACTCCGTTACCCGTCAAGACGGGTAATACCCGCCCCGTTAGGGTCGGGTACCCATGGGTACCCGAATCCGCGGGTTAAACTTGCATCTCTAGTTGGAATGGAATCAGTGAGCAAATAGAATCAGAATGGGAATGAGAATTCGAATAGGAAGTGCTGATGGCGCAGCTTGGTGCCTGTTTACCTTCAATCGATATGTATTGAACTATATTATTCAAATTCAAGGATTCCATAAAAATTATTGTTAAATTAAAAAAAAAAAAATAGGAAGTGTGATTCTCTTCCAAAAGAAATTTGTTTTTTATTAAACATTGCAGATCATGATTAGAGTTTGTTTGAAGGATAATTCTTTTTAGAGATGGACTTGCTAATGGTATCAGAATTGTTAGAGTTTGTTTGAAGGATAATGTTTTTAGAGATGAACTTGTTAATTGTATCAAAAGATACAACGTGAACATAATTCAAACATCACTTCGTTAAATTCAAGCTCAAATATTGATTTATTTTGGTTATTTAAATAATGTATTTTACGAGTTTTATTTGTATACCTTGTAAAGAAATGAAAATCCTTTTACATTTATTTTATATCGAAAAATATTAGGCTCTTAATCATTTATATTGGAGGTTAAAATTCAAGCATATACAAAACTTACTTCCATATTTAACCCAAAATTGCATAAAAATTTGTTTTAACCAAAAATAACAGCCTACTTTCATTATTAACCTGTAGTTGCAACAACATTAAAGCAACAAACATTTTGATGTTTAGCAATTAATCAAGTTTGACCATTCAAATAAAATCTGAAAGCAAAATTAATTCTATCATAACAAAACCATCAAAAAATTTAAACATTCCAAAATATTAAAAATACTCAAATCATAAAACTAGTCTTAGCATAATTTGTTTTAAACAAGACAAAAATTAAAGTTCAACACATAAGAACAATTGTGTCTTGTTCTCACTCGGTTGCAACTGCACCTTCAACTTGTGGTACTGGTAACAAAACCATTAAAATTTTTGAACATTCCAAAATATTAAAAATACTCATATCATAAAACTAGTCTGAGCATAATTGGTTTTAAACAAGACACAATTAAAGTTCAACACATAAGAACAATCTTGTCCCGTTCTCACTCGGTTGCAACTGCACCTTTAGCTTGTGGTACTGGAGCAGCAACAACCTCCCACCCATCACCACCACTCACCTGAGCTGATTACAAAACCAAAAAAAATATAATTAGAAAAATACAAATTACATCTTAAATGTTCAAACCATGCCAAATCAACTGAATTACTATGAATCATTACCCTCGGCCTCTTGTTGGATGATTTTGCCCCTGTCCATGGCAGCAAACAATAGTTGTTTAATTTATTGAGTTGATGAAGGGATATAACATGCGTGGATGTTGATTCCTATATGTGTCTGGTTGGGAGTCTTTTGGATTAGGCTTTTAGTCTTTTGCTACTTTCGTAAAACATATTTTAAGTGTACCTTATATCAAGAAAAAGAAAAAAAAAATTAAAATAATAATAATAAGCAGTCTTCTTTTAACAACAAATATCAAATGTCCATGAGGTAGTAAATGAAGTAGATAAAATATTTTGTTGCAATTCCATTCCCTTGGTTTCTACAAATATAAGGAATACCAACATCATGAAATGAGAATCATATATAAGATTCAATGAAGTCATTATTACTCACCCCATATGAATAGGCATATTAGAAAGACTTGACGTTATGATTGGGAACATAGAAAGCACAACCATTGCAAACACCCAGGTATTGATAGAAAATTGTATTGCTTATCTATCCCAACACAATGAAGTTGAATTCATAGATGATGCTCATGTTACTCGTGTAGTAGATCATACAAAGTTTAATAGCCTAATGGGTTGAAGAGTAATGATGCAATTCAGATAATAGAAATATGAAATAAGATAATCTACCCGAGTTCTGTGATGGCCTACATTATGTTGTAGATGATCATGATGATGGAGGTGATGATCTTGTAGACTAAGAAGTATTTTGGATTGTCATCGGTTCCACTACAAAATCAGGGTTCTAATAGAGATATAGATTCTATGCA
This sequence comes from Lactuca saligna, assembly GCF_052625555.1. Taxonomy (NCBI): domain Eukaryota; kingdom Viridiplantae; phylum Streptophyta; class Magnoliopsida; order Asterales; family Asteraceae; genus Lactuca; species Lactuca saligna. Next base: position 106,363,299 of record NC_136424.1, read on the forward strand.
TAATCAGGAAATGATACACAAATGATAAATATCAGTTTACATAAAAGAGTGAATTGAATCCTCTACATTAAATATTTCAAATAGTGCTAACTCTAGTACAAATAAAACCACGTCCATAAATATTCAAGTAGAACATCATGAAGAAGAGCCTACAATGAGTACTCATTATCCTGAATTTCACAAATAAAAAAAAGTATGTAGGTTTAAGAAATTGAGTTTATTTATAAAAGTAAGATTCCATAATCTATATAGAAAGAGCAGATGAGTTGTCAAAATTATGCAATCAGATTCAACTATTACATGTGTTTGACTACATCAAACTATAGTTTCAAAAAAAAGGAAATCAAAGAAAATATGGAGAAACAATTGAGCAAGCATTTAAGTTCCAGTTTTTTTTATATTAGCCATTTCATCGAGCACCTTATGTGCACATCTTACCTTCTTCCCCTACTAGCCAATTTAAATGAGTAAAGTACATTACCCGAGCAATATACACAATCAAAAGTCCCTTACCTTGCTATGACGGAGTCGAGGCTGGGGGTTGCCTACCTCGTCTTGTCGGGTCTGCCTAAAGATGCCTTGCTTCGTAGGTAAGATAGTCGAAAAATAGGGGAAGGGCCTTGATTGTTAATAACAAGTGCTACCCATATGTGAGAATGTCGAGGTAGCGTTGGAAGAGACGAAGATGTATGAAGTAAATTGAAAAACATGTTTGTGGGATTAATCAGGAACAAATGATGTGAAATCAAAAAGATTTATGTGTATTCGATGATATTAGTTGGTTATGGAAATTGTTCTTTTTTTCATAAAATTAAAGAAGATATCAAAACGGTATAATTTTGTAGATCGGATATGTAACCTTATATACCCTTAAATCACTTTTCCCATATATATATATATATATATATATATATATATATATATATATATATATATATATATATATATATATATATATATATATATATATTGGGATCCATTGAGAACTCATAGTTTCTCGAGAACTCGAGAACTAAAGGTGGAGCGTTGGATCAAGATTAACTCATTAAGGGCATGATTGTCATCATACCAATCTCATGTAATTTTTGTATTATTGGAAATATTAATAAAAAGCTCTCAAATTAACATTATAAAACCAACTTTCGGATTTATTTTTATAAAAAAATATTTTTTGTTTTTTTTAAATCGTAGATTTTTTTTTTTAATTTTTTAGAAAGCATAAATTTTAAAAAATAGTTAAAAAAAAATATTTTTTAAAAAAAACTGCATTTTATAAAAAAAAAAAAAAAAAAAAAAAAAAGAGGAAATCAATGTTTTAGGAGCATATCTACATATTTAACTATAGCTTATTTAACCAAAAAATCAATGTTTTAGGAGCATATCTACATATTTTTTCACGTGCATGTATATATATTTTTTATACTATAATACTCGTAAATAAATCATAAAAACTCAATTTTTACTTACTAATCTATAAACACAATAGTACAAGTATTTTATTCCATACAAAATAAAATAAAAAAATAAAAAATGCTACAAAATTTCAAAGCGTTTTCACGTATTTTTGTCAAGATTTCTATATTTTCTTCAATTTATCAATTTTCACCTCTTTAGTTTTTTCCCAATATTCTTCCAAATCTACAAGAAAATTAAAAAAAAAAATTATTAATGCAAGAACATTAAAAAAAACATATGTATAAATCATGTAAGATTCACATATGATTATTTCATGTAAGATTCACATATGATTATATCTTTTAAGATTCACTTGTGATTTACATTTGAATCACTTGTAATTCATATGTGATTCACTTGTGATTTACATGTGAACTACATGTTATTCATATGTGAATTACATGTGAATCATGTAATTCATATGTGATTCACTTGTGATTTACATGTGAATCTCATGTGATTTACATGTGAATCATGTAATTCATATGTGATTCACTTGTGATTTACATATGATTTATATGTGAATCTAATGTGATTTACAAGTGAATCATGTAATTCATATGTGATTCACTTGTGATTTACATGTGAATCACATGAGATTTACATGTGAATCACATGAGATTTACATGTGAATCACTATAATAAACAACTTTTATATACAAAAATAAAATTACTTATATAATCTTCAATAATATTTTAATGTTTTTAAATAGTTTCAAACTTCAATTAGATTCTTCTTTTTATTTTCCAAAAATAACAAAAATATTAGTTACAGTAAATGAAATACATAAATTTAGTCATGTATCTTTATTTGATTAAAAGTTTAGTTTCAAAAATAACTTTTTTATGTTTTTTAATTACCTTCCTCATTCCATTCCTTTGTGATTCCATTCCATCATATATACCAAACACTACTGTATGTAAAGACTAAATCATAATCTAATTCTATACAGATTAGAGATAACACTTGAATTGAAAACTGAATGGAAAGAAAACCTTACAAAAGATGAGAGATGTTTAAAGGGTGAATTGAGCGCATCTTGAGTTGTTCATTGTTGCATGTGTAATCATAGAAAGGAGAAAGTGCAAAGTAATCAAAGACAAGATTGCGGTCAAGTGGGTATGTGATTAACCATAATTGATCCCTGAAGCATATTTCGGTCATGTCTGTCTCTGGTGGAAGCGGAGCTGTTGGAGCATTTCCATCTCTAGGTCCTAAGTTTGGTGGCAACATGGGTGTAGCCGTCATTTCAACTCCAAGCTTTATTAATGGACTTACACTCTACTATACTGCAAGAAGAACATAAAGAATATCAACACATATATAATAATTATTAACTTGAAAACTATTACACCCTAGAGCAAGAGCTCCAAACATATATGTTCAATAAGATCAATTCATGGAGGTAAACAAACATGTGAGAGAAGATATAACTATTAATCCTACCCCGATCAAACAGAACTACATATGGACAAAACATCAAACACCTTAAGGGCATTCTAGAAAAAACAATTTGAATTCATCACCAACTGGTCAACATCAGCAAATCCTGAGGAAAACTATGATAACCACCATATCAGTTACTCCAGTTGGATTCATCAGTAAGAATTTGAATTGTTTATGAAATGAGTTGAGGTGGATATAAATGATTAATTAGATAGCCTTTACATCTCACTCTCACCCTCACCCTCGTATGGTAACGAAAACATACTAAATTAAAGCAGATGTTGGAATAACCGAGATCAAAAAATAAAAGCAACATGAAACATTAGAATCTAACCATACACTGATGATTGATCTCGACGATTACAAGGTTACAGGAGCTGATAAAAAATTTGATTTCAAATTTCAGGCATACAGGGACATTAGAGATAACTGTTTATGAGAAAACATCTCATCAGAACCCTAGAACAACTTTCACCAATGTCAGGCACTGGAAGGGTGGAAGCGATGATAAATTAAGGATCTAGAGAATCAGGAGAGTAGATGAGATGGGTCCAGATATGAACGTGGTGAGGAAACATCGTATAAGAACATCATCGATGAGGTGAGGCGACGATGTAAGGAGATCTCTCACAGCAAGCAACATCGGGGTCATCAATTCTATCGGAATTTGGTCGTGATTAGAAGGCAGGGTAGAGGGAGAAAATGAGAGATCACTGAAGATCTACAGGTGTGACATTGGTTTTTAAGAGATAGAAAGAGTTTGGATGGATTTCAATGCCGATAACACCCATGGCTAAGAAAAACATAGATAGCCTCGTGTCTTTTTTTTTTCCACAGTTATTTACAAAGCTGCCATTAGAAATCACAGCCTTCGATTTTTTTGATCTAATGGTCTAAAATTAGTTCTCGGGTTCTAGAGAAACTATAGGTTCTCAAATGATCCTTCCCCTCTCTCTCTCTCTCTATATATATATATATATATATATATATATATATATATATATATATATATATATATATATATATATATATATATATATATATATATATATATATATATAGGGCTACGATCATTTGTAACTAAAATATTGTAAAATTCAAGATTATTGGTATGTTTCTTTTTTAATCCTTAATGTAAAATTTCTCTCATTGTAGTCCGTAGCCTATTATGCATGCCCTACTCTATTAGTACGCTTAGCGTACTGGCTTGTTGGTTGGATTGCGGATGTACCCACGTATGTTGGATATATGTGGGAGTATGCAGGGCATACGCAATGCATGGTAAAACCCTAATTTTTAGGGTTTATGCCCTTTTCAAACAACTTATGACAGCCTTGGACCTCATTATCAGTAGCCTCCATCTCTCTATACCCTATGATCGAAACCCTAATTGCCATTTGTGAGATTTGACATTGGAAGTGAGTTTTGGTGGTGTTTTTGGTGAAGTGAAGGAAGAAGAACACCTGGAGGTTGCTTGAAAGTGGCTTGAGAGTCATCTTCGTCTTTGCAAGCTATTTGAGGTAAAAAAAAGTTCTCAACTTGATGGTTCTTCATGGTATATCCAACTTAGTGTGTGATTTGTGCATTTTTGGGTCCTTTAAGTCATATTTGAGATTATGGTCAACTCCAGAAGCCATGGATGTAGATTTTAACATGTTTGAGGTCCCTTGTCTATAAAATTGCAAGCTTTATGAGTTATTTTAGTCCATGCATGTGTTAGGACCCTTGTTATGGTTCTCTTTGAGTTTTGGGCCTTATTAAGTCATGCATGGGAGTAAACTTGCCAAGTTTATGTGTTAAGTCACCATCTAGGATCAGATCTAAGAGTTTGGCTTGATGGCTTAATCGATTAAGTGCTTAATGGGTTGGGTTGGTCGTCTGTGGAGTACGCAGGGTGTACCCAGCTCGTACGTTGCGCATAATGGCCCCAAAAGGAGTACGATGAGCATAAGTCTGAGTACGCCAAGCATACTTAGCAGTTTGACTTTTGGTTGACTTTCATGGGTTTGGACCTTGTTGGGCCTATAGACTTCAGACTTTAGGCCATTTCTAGGCTATATGCTTTCTTGGAATTAGGCCTATGATGGGTTTTGGGCCTATTTAGGATGTTGGGTCATATTAGGCTTTTGATACTATTGGATTGGATCTCAGAGTTTGGGCCAAGTGAGGGAAGGGTTAAATGAACTTATACCCTGAGGGTTGGACTTCATAATAAGATTCCAGTTTCGTATTATGGATCAATTATTAATTGGATATTATTTGATGGAGGTAGTGTAGGGATTTTTCAGGATCAACAGTCCAAGATTTAATTGAGATTCAACAGCTAGAGGTGAGTTTCCTCACTGTGTTTGGCAGGTCGAAGACACCAACACCCGCCAATGGTTTATTATGTTTAGGATGCCATTTTTCTACATGAATCTGCATGTATGATATCTATTATGTATACTGGGCGGAGGTCGTTGTCAGGCGGGGCCTGATGACTATCTTGTATGTTACTTATCTTTGTGATTTCTACATGTGTTTATGTGTTTGTATGTATGTCGATAGGGGCACAACTATAAGTGGGGCCCATTTTTTACTGACATATCTGTTTCGAGCGGGGCCCAATGATGGGTGGGCCTCATTATGTGTTTGTTATGTATATGTGGTATATTGGGGAATTCACTTAGCTTTGTGCTTATGGTTTTTAGTTTGTGTTTCAAGTACTTTCGAATCCATGGGGATGAGCTTAGGATGACTGCATTGCACACACCACATTATTTTGTATTTTACATGAATATTATGTATTTGGATGTTTATTGACATACTCGGATTTTACTATGGTTTAATGATATTGTTTTGGATAATGGTTTTATTAATATAAAAATCGAAAATTTTGTTCTTAATATTTGGGAAGTTACAAGTTAGTATCAAAGCCTTAGTTCGAGGGATTCAGGTATACTCTCGGGTGTGTCTGAATTCAAACTAACGGTTTGGTAGATTTTTTCAAAAAAAATGTTTTGTAAAAGGTTTTTCTAATAAAGAAAAGGAGTGTGGTGCATGCAATCGACTAATCTCAAGTAAGTTATCCAAAATACGCATAGATGTTTTATGATATGCTTTGATTGTGGATTTGTGAATTGCATGCTAGTTAGGGCTAAGGATATGATTAGGATTTGCATGATAGAATGCTAGGAGAGATGCCTTTATATGCTTGTTGTATGAGGTTGTAGACTTGCATGCTAGTACCGATCAATCAGTTATAGGATGAACTGTTTAGGTTATGCTTGTTCTGATTACTCGATGCTCGAATGCTACTTGCTTTGTGCTCTAGGGGTTTCCATTAACTTCAGCTAACTAGTAGGCGAATATACTAAGTTACATATTGTTAAGACTAAATTATTTTAGAAGGTTAGGTTTTAGCTTATTGCACAACTCTTGTTTACGTCCAACTGTTGTACTATGAGACCTTTAATTCGAAGAATTATCTGGTGTCGGTGATATGTAATTGTAGCTAGTTAGAGGATGTTAAGCAGAGTTCCTTAAGCAGTTGATGGCAGGGTGTAGTGTGGTGGTTACCCTAGGAAAACATAGGAAGAGATTTAGTCTTGGGATCCTTGTCTTGTTGAGGATTTTATGTATGGATAAAGAGTAGCTTAGAGGATTCACGGTGATCCTTGAGGAAAGTACAGATAAATGTGGAAGGTAGTATAGGCTCGTACTACTGGAAGCAAAGTATCTGTACTCGAGTCAAGGAGAGCTGCAATGATACCAGGGAGCTTGTAAAGTATGAGACTCATTGATATATTTATGCGTATTATGATGGTTTAAATGGTCTATTTTCAATATGGTGACCCTTCGAGGAAGACTAGGTAGTATTTTGGTGTTGGTGAGGGTTTCGGTTCGGTTTGTGGAGCCGAACAGTTGGATGATCAGATGCGGGAGTTCATTTTGTCTAAGATTACCCACAACATACTCGAGAACACTCTTGTGATCTTTGGTACAATCAAGGATGGTATCATGGAAATTTTAGAGGATCATGTGGGCTCATTTCGTTTTGATATGGTAGCGATGACCGGAGCTCGCACTTTGACTTTCCGTGATTTCGAGAAGAAGGACCTGATTGTGAGCAGACATTGGTTAGTTGATGTGTCTAACTCATTCCGCACTAAAAGTTGTCCTGATGAGGAAAATGTCATACTTGTTTCCTGTCTTCTGAAAGATAGAGCCTAAGACTGGTGGAAGGAGGTAGGACATGCCTTGGGAGGCGAGGCGATTGATTCCATGACTTGGGAGGATTTTGTGACAAGATTTCGGGTCGAGTTAACACCTGTGATTGAGGCCAATAGGGCCAGAGCCGCTGTGGAAAGTGCGGAAGGACTCATGATGGGGCATGCAGGGTAGGTGGTTTTGGCTGCTTTAAGTGCGTCCGGACATGTCATATTAGCAGGGATTACACTGCTACTACCCCACCATCCAGACTTCTGAACTGATTTGATTCCATTACAATCAGAAGGGCTATAAGAAGGCCAATTTCCCTAGCTTAGTAGTGGGAGGACCAGTTGCAGCACCCGCTTTAGTGACTTTATAGATTATTGATGGCCGCCAGGGCAGGGTAGATGCGCCTATTGTGAGGAACAAGGCTTTTCAGCTGACAGTTAAGGAGGCTCGTGCAGTACCTGATATGGTGATGGGTATGTATCTTCTCCTTGTCTCTTTATTTATATTGATTTGCTTGTTTATATTTGTGTGTTTTATTTTAGGATCGTTACTCATGAACTGTATCTCTGTATTGATATTGTTTGATTCGGGGGCTACCCCATCTTTTGTATTGCTTGCACTTAGCAAGAGGTTTGTTCAAGCTTCGGGGGAGCTGGATTGTCCCTTAAATGTTGAGATTGTTGATGATTAATTTGTCCGAGTATTGAAGGTTCAGTAAAGTTATGATCTTGAGATGTTCAACGAGTAGTATCCGATTGATTTGGTTCCTATTCATTTGCGTTGGAATAAGGTTATTATAGGGATGGACTGGTTGAGCCCCAATGGGGTGGTGATTAATTGTGAGCATTAGTTGGTACGCATTCAAACCCCAAGTGGGGGAGAGTTAGTGGTTCAGGGAGAAAGTGCTCAGTGTGGGCCGAATCTATGTTCAACAACTAAGGCCAAACACTATCTTCTGCATGATTGTTTCAGATTTGTTGCCTATGTTATGGATACCCTGGAGAAGGGTAAGGCGACTGTGGATGACGTGTCGGTTGTCCGAGAATACCCAGATGTGTTCCCGTAGGACTTTCCTGGAGTGCCTCCGGAGAAGACTGTCACTTTTTGTTGGGGGCTTAAGCAGCAGACAACTTTTGAGACCCTGAGAAATAGATTGTGTGACGTGTTGATTTAGACTCTGCCTGAGGGAGTTGAGGATTTCATGGTTTATTGTGATGCATCGATCACAGGTTTGGGTGCAGTTCTGATGCAGAGGGGGTCATGTGATTGCTTACACTTCGAGGCAACTAAAGCCACATGAAGCAAATTATCCAATGCATAATTTAGAGCTAGGGGCTATGCTTTCACCCTCAAGATTTGGCGATATTACCTCTATCGGGTCCGTTGTACTATTTACACGGATCACAAGATCCTGAGGTATTTGGTGGATCAGCTGAATCTGAACATCATGCAACGCCGGTGGTTGGATGTGGTGAAGGATTATGATTGTGAGATCCTTTATCATCCAGGGAAGGACAATGTGGTGGCCGATGCTCTCAGCCGCAAGGCAGTCGCTGCTCCGATAAGGGAAATATGTATGAGGATGACAATGATTACTCCACTCTTGCGGCAGATTCAAGAGGATCAGGTTGAGGCTATGAAGGAAGAGCATCGGAAGAGTGAGCGCATAGTGGGTCAGGTGGCTTCCTTTGATTATGATAGTTGGGGTTATTGACTCTCCATCAGTGGGTGTAGGTTCCTTATTGGGGTTATGTGCGTCAGGTTCTAATGAAGGATGGGTACAAATTGAGATTCTCCATTCATCCCGGGGCAACGAAGATGTATAAAGATCTCCGTCCTATTTATTGGCGGCTCTATTTGAAGTGGGGTGTAGTTTGGTATGTGGAGAAGTGCTTGACTTGAATGAAAGTCAAGGCCGAGCATCATTAGCCTCATCGAAATTATTCGGCCATTAGGCATTCATGTTTGTAAATGGGAGGAGATCACTGACTTTCCACCCACAGACTGACAGATAAAGCGAGCGGACTATCTAAACCTTGGAGGATATGCTTCGAGAATGTGTATGGGATACATATATCCCTATGGTGGATTTTTTTTAGTCTAGGAGTTGCATCATTGGGATTGTTAACTCGGTCCAATACTGTCACGGTTTGGGCATGTCCATCCGTGTTTATGTGATTATGGTTTAGTACATATGATGCATGCATGCATTGTTATTTACACGCTTCTCATTTATTACTTTCATAATTCTATTTGTAACCCTAGCATACCTCTACAGTAGAAGTTCATTGTCAAGCTCTTCTGAGGTGTTCCAGTTTTAATCATTCAGCACTTGTTTGATTCATTGTGTGTTCATGCTTTTGTTCACTTTTAGATTTACTTGTTAAGAATCTATACGATCTTAAAAGAGATTTCAACTCATCAATTGGTATCAGAGCAGGAGACTATGTAATCCATATGCATCTCTTCTGTTGAAGAAGGTCTTGGGGTTTCCGCTATCATCGTTTTTTTTAGAGCTGTCATATTGTTATTGACGCTGCTCTTAGATCTCGATCTTACTCTAACTCAGTTTACTAGTCTGATTCTTGGTAGGTTATCAAACCAAATCATCATGTCACACGACGACTCTCATTCAAACCACATCAACATATCCAACAGTATTGGATCTACCACGAGAATCCCAATTTTATACACTCATGATTATGAAGTCTGGACGCATCACTTTGAGGACTATGCTCTTGGTTTAGAGGAAAATAGGTATCTAATCTGGGAGACATTTACCTCGGGTCCGTTTGTTCATTCTGGAACGAATAAAACCATCAAGACGCAAAAGGAATACAATCAACTTATGATTGATGTAGAGAAAGTTCCTCAAGACGAGAAGGACAAACTAATGAACAACATCAAAGCTATAAGGATGATCATATTTGCCTTACAATCTGATACTTTTTGTCTGGTTAGTTCATGCACCACAACAAAACAAATCTGGGATAGGCTTTAGGAGCTATATTCTACAGATGTGGATCTAGAGCATTCAATACAAACTCTTTTGCTCTCTAAGTTCGGTGACTTCAAGCAAAAGCCAGAAGAAAAACTTATTCAAGCATTTGATTGTTTCAATCATCTTCTCAGCAAGATGATCAAGCATGGAATTGACAGAGAGGTAATCGAGTAGAAGGTCACTTTTATGAATGGCCTGAGACTTGAATGGATGGCGGTGGTTTTGACTGTAAAATCTCATGAACAGTGCAAAACCTATTCGTTGCGAAGCTTGTGGGAATACTCAAGTCACATGAAAGTGTTGTCACTAAGGAAACGAATGTGGTGTCTAGTATGGGATCAATAGCCCTTCTCTCAAAGGGCAAGAGCATGGCTGAAGAAGGATAAGAGTTGGATCTTTCTGAATGTGATGTGACAAATGAAGAATATGCATTAATGGTCTCTAATCCCAAGAAGATTGCTCGAAAAAAGTTCCCCACCTCGAGGAACCGAAACTGTAATCGGAGCTACAGTTCTGAAAAGGCGAAAAAGGAGGTTAAAAACGCTCCTCAGCAAGAAGAAGTAAAGAAGGAGAGCAAGTTGGTGGGTGACTATGGATATGATTGTCACTTTTGTCGGGGAAAAAATCATTTTGCTAAAAATTGTGTTTTGAGGAAGTTGTGCAAAAAGAATGAGGGTGAAGATGATGAAGCTTACCATTTGCGTAAGCTGGAAGAGATCAAGAAGAAAAAGGCTGCTAACAATACAATGAATGCTTTAATTGTGCAGGAAAACATAGTTTATGATGAGTTCAGAGGCGTAGAAGTCTGGTCTACAGACTTCGAAGATGAAGAAGTTCGCAAGCCCACGCATGGCAGGGCTTTTGTGGCGACGGAAGATAAATATGAGTTTTATGGAAGATGTTTGATGGTGACTGCCGGAGTGTCACAAATGAGAGGCTACATAACCAATGGCGGATGTGAGGAGGCAAAGGAAAGAGAAGATAGATGTTTCACTTCCAAACCAATGGGTGAGCAGATCAACGAATGCGATATTTATCAAGAAGGTACAATCCATTCTCGAATCACTAAAAATACCAGTCACGAACTATGAAAAGGAATTAAACGAATTAAAATTCAAGTTTTCTAGTTTAAGTGGTAGTCTAAAAAAAATCGCCTAGCAAATTCTAACCTAACTGATTAACTCAACAGGGTGTCTTCCAAGAGTGAGGAAAGAAGGATGTGGATAGAAAAGAAGGAAGTGGAGTTAGTTAGGGCAAAAGATGAAGTAATTTATTTGCAACGTGATAATTTGAAGCTTTTGAAACTAAGAAATATTTTTGTTTGATTGCTAAATGCTTATATACTAATATCACTCAGTTGCATTTATATTGTGAGATTGGTAAAAAGATTCATAAAATGATTTTGCCCTTCCTGGAATAAAAGGAGGACGAAGTCGATGTTGATGGTTATAACTGTGAATCTATTGTTTCTTTAGATGAAATTTCTAACGCTTATAGGATCGGTCTGGACAATATTGAGTCCTTTATTAAGTCCAAAGACCATAAGGACATGCTTAAAAACCTATTGGACGAAAATGATAAATTAAAAATAAAGACCGAAACCATGCAGAAATTTGACTCATTGAGTACCAGGTTGAGTTCAGAAAACAAGATAAATGTGGAAAACACTTCTGAATTTGACGAGGACAGTGATATGAATGAAATATCTGTAGAGGATGAAGTTGACTGATCATAATTTCTCAAAAGCGAAACCGAACCTACCAAAGGTCTTATATCTAAGAATCAGTTGAGTTCGCTCGGATATCCCAAGATAAATCCAAAGTTCTGAAAGAGAAGGATGTGGTATATCAAAAGGTACAAACAGTACCAAATCAAGTATACACCACAACAGGAGTTACTCAGAAATACACAACCGAACTTACAGCCTTGGTAAACAAAGACAATGATGGTGGCTATGATGAATATTTTTGGTCCACCCCAACGGACAATGCAAATGAACCTGTCGGTTAATCAGAGAGAACTTCATGGAGAGCTAAAGGCAGATACATGGCAGAACCATTTAATAAGCATACAAGCTTTGATGTACCAAGCACAAGTGGTACTAAAGAGATTCCAAGCGAACCTGCGAAGGCGGAAAGCGAAACCTCTTCAATGAAGAGTGAAACTCATGCTGGAAGACCAAAGCCGAGTGTAAAAATTCACAAATCTCAAAAGCAACTGTCAGAACAGAAACTCTAGCGAAACAGGAGATATCAAAAGAATCTCAATGAAAGGAAGCGGTTTTGCAAATCCCAAAACTCCAATTATGTTTGCACAGAAAAGGCGTCCAATCTCAAGGCGAAAGAAATATCAAAGGTCAACTCTGATCCATGCACTCACTGCCAATCTTGCAGTCAAACGAACCGAAAAAGCAGTTTCGGTCCCAAATCTAGCAGTGACAAGGATCGAAAGACTGGTTTCGGTCCTAAATCCCATCCTCCTCATTCTCAACCAAAACAAAATCCTAAAAAGGATATCAAGGGAAAAGGAAAGCTCAGCTCAGAATACGAAATGCAAACGAAGAAGACGACAGCTAACACTAGGAGACAAGAGAACAAGTTTGTTAAGAATCAAAATAAAATTCTACAACCTCATTCAAATAAAACGAAAGCTAAAAAAATTAAGGTCTTCACCATCAAAAGGAAAGACGAAACCACTTTAATATAAATAACATATTTGGTTGATCTTTCTATTGCTATTCCCTGTTCTGTAAAAGGCTCACATGGACCCAAGTAACTTTGGGTTCCTAAATCTACTTGATTTTTGTAGGTTATCAGTGACGAGCAGTTTGACGATGAATGGTATATCGATAGTGGTTGACATGTCACATGACAGGGAGACGGGAAGAGTCGAGGGAGTTTCGGGCTCTAAAAAATGGTGGATGTGTCAAGTACGGAAACAACTCATTTAGCACAATAAAAGGTTATGGAATGATCACGAACGAAGATTTTTAGATTCGAAAGGTGGCCTACATTGAAGGATTGCAACACAATCTCATAAGTGTCTCGCAATTGGGTGTAGGGACTGGCCTAAAGGTCTCATTTGATGATGAAGAATCCGAGATCACTGAAAAGAAAACTAAGACATTTATGTTGAACTCCCAGTGCAAAGGCGAAATGTATCCATTAAATTTAAACCCGATATGAGGAAATCCTGTTGTATGTCTTCTAACGAAAGCTCATATTGATGAAAGTTAGCTATGGCATCGAATACTCTCGCACCTTAACTTCAAAGACATCAATAAGCTAGTTCTTGGTGATCATGTGCGAGGACTGCCACTACTAAAGTTTGACAAGGAACATTTGTGTGTTGCATGTGAAATGGGAAAGCAAAGTCGGAAGAGTCATCCCACACGTGTTAACACAAAGATCATCGAATCTCTTGAGCTTCTACACATCAATCTATGCGGTCCATCGGCCATAGAAAGTATTGGTGGTAGTAAGTACATTCTTGTAATAGTTGATGATTTTTCACGTTTCACCTGGGTTTTCTTTCTTAAACAGAAATTAGAGGCGACTCCTAAGCTCAAAAACTTTATAAAGCAACTGGAGCTTCAACTGCGAAAGGTGGTTAGAAATGTCCGAAGTGACAACGGGTTGGAATTCAAAAACCAAGAGTTTGAAGAATTTCTTACTGAAAAGGGAGTGTCCCACAACTTCACTGATCCCTATACCCCACAACAAAATGGTGTAATTGAAAGGCAAAACCGTTCGTTGTCTGAAGTCGCCCAAACCAGTCTTAGCTTCGCTTATCTACTTCTGTACTTCTGGGCTGATGCGATTGCAGCTACCTGCTATACCCAGAACCGATCCTTCCTCAACAAGCGATTTTCCATCACTCCATATGAAATTTTGAATAATCACAAGCTAAATCTCAAGTTTTTCCATATTTTCGGTTCCACATGCTTTATTTTTAACTCAGAAGAGAATCAAAACAAGTATGATGTAAAGTCAGACGAAGGGATTTTTCTTGGTTACTCGCTCACTTCAAAGGCATATAGGGTTCTAAATAAACGTTCAAAGAAAATTGAGGAAACCTATTATGTCACATTTGATGATAATTACACGAAGAAAGTCCCGTCAAGCGAAGGACCAATGTAAGAAATCTTTCCCACAACAGGTCATGTCTCGATTCCAATCTTCAATCTGTTTGAAGAGTACATGTTTCTCTTTGATGAACCAGAGAAAGCCATTCTCTCTGAAGCGAAAGCAGCTGATAATAAGGTTGACAACTTGAACAGGATAATCGACAAAGTTGCAAAAGCCATGGAAAGCGAACCTTAAGGTCAAAGCAAACCTCAAGGTTAAAGCGAACCTCAAGGTCAAAGCGAACCTTAAAACTCAAGCGAACCTACACATAGAAGCTCCACATTACAGGGGGAGGACTTATCTACACGACCTGATTTTCCTTTCCAGGGGGAGAACCCATCTCCAACAATGAACCATGAAAGTCCAATCGAGGGGGAGACTTCTGAACCTGATGTTGAAATTGTTTCGTCATTCGAGGGGGAGCATCATAATACAACTGATGAAGATATTCAATTAGAATTTTGTGACAATCATCAATCTTGAGTTAAGTCAAGTCATCAGGTCAAGCCGGTCAACTCGATTAAACCTTGTGTATTAGGGTTTGTGTTATGTTCGTACTGTATAAGTTGCTATATTAATGGGAAAACATCACTTGAGAAAAGTCTCGTGTTAAAAATTTCCTAAGCCCTAGTGCTAATCAATGAACTAAACTGATAAAACCCATGTTGCATACTCATTGGGAGTGTGTGGGATCCTTAACCGTGACTTAACGGGGCTCAAGAGACTTGCATTGCGGAGCCAAACACTCACAAATGCCACACTTGAAATCTCTCTCAAATATCTCTCTGTATGAGAAATCTCTCCAAGAATGTCAAATCTCTCCCAAATCTCTCCAAGTATGCGAAATCTCTCTCAAATATCTCTTTGTATGAGAAATCTCTCCAAGAATGTCAAATCTCTCCCGAATCTCTCCAAGTATGAGAAATCTCTCCCAAATCTCCCTCAAATAGTTCCCGTAACTTTTTAGAATCATTCGGGTCATTCCGGCCCTTAACCGGGTCAAAAACGGCTTAAAACGGGGCGAAAACGAGAAAAATAGGCTTTAGGAACCGAAACCAAGAAGAGAGGCTTCTTAGGCGAGGACCGAGCCTCTGTTGGCTGTGGCATGCGAGGACCGAGCCTCTGTTGGCTAAAGAATGCGAGGACCGAGCCTCTGTTGGTTGTGGCATGCGAGGACCGAGCCTCTGTTGGCTAAAGAATGCGAGGACCGAGCCTCTGTTGGCTAAATGCACGCGAGGACCGAGCCTCGGTTCTCTGTCGCCTCATCTGCTCCCTTCTTCTCGCTCTGTCTCTACCCGCCTCTCTGTCTCTTCCCTACTCTCGGTCTCTACTCCGCCCCTCTGTCTCTTCGCGCCCTCTGTTCTCTCCTCCCCCCTCTCGGTTCCTTCCCTCTCTCTTCTTCCCTCTCGGTTTCTACCCTCCCTCCTCTCGGTTTCAGCATCAGAAGGCTGAACCTCGGCCAGACTTCGGGAATTTGTCACTTTTAGCCCATTTTTGATATTTTTAACATTTTAAGCCCGTTTTTCGTGATTTTAAAGCGGGATTTTCTCCAGAAATTATATTTTAACATAATAAACTCTAAATATTCATAATTTAAACATATTTTTATGAAAATCATTATCTAAATAATAAAGATCTAATGGGGGATTTATTTAAGGTGGAGTGTTGACTTTGCCTTAACTTCTGATACAAGCAACCACCCCACACCCACTCTATGACCAGCCATACCTCCCCACCTTACCTATGTCACTTTAATGTCCCCTTACACTCAAATTTCACTCACTCCCACGTTTTTTTTGAGCTGGAACAAACAACCACACTCCTCATTTTCTCTCATTTCTCTCATTCCACTAAGTAACAAACACCACTTTTCTCTCAAAATTTTTCTACACAAATTTTCGAGATTCAAGGCTGATTTCAAGTGTTCTTCCACTCTTAGTAAGTAAAAATTCATCCTCCCTATTATTATTTCACTTCCTTCTACTCAAATCTTTGATTGCTTAAACAAACTCCATAACCATAATGTTAGATTCTCGAAAACCTTCAAGGCATCTCCAAGTGTTCTTGAATTAAACACTTCCATTCTTCAACAATCATCTACTGAAATCACTTAAGGTGAGTTCATACCCCTACATTTTCATGTTTTCTCAAGTTTTCATGGGGGGGGGGGGGGGGGGGGAATACAAGTTAAAACACCAAGAACATAACTAAATTTTTCTAACAGCCTTCATCAGAAAAGTTCAACTCCATTCACGGACTGTTTTGGGCATCTTAAACATTTTTATTTTCAAAACTGTACAAGGTGAAAATAGTTCATGTTTGTAGCTTTAAAATGACTACTTGCACATCTCCATACGATTTTTCTACAATTTATGGTGATTTTTACAAAACTGCCTATCATTTCAAACAACAATCCGGACCAGTCTGTGATTATGGACTTTTTCACACAAGTTGAAGGTCATTAAAAAATCGTGATAAAAATTATGAGTAAACTAGACACATTTTCTGAACTCTCAGAATTTACGGATCTAGTTTTCGACTTCGTATGATTTTTCCAAAACAGGGCAGAATGGCTAAAGTTAGCCAACAGCATGTAAATATCATAACACTTTGTATTATGTTGAGCAAAGTGTATAATCATAAGTTCTAATATTTGAATGTGTTTCCTTGTTAGTTTATCATTATGAACTGAAACTAAGTCATTCATACTAAATATTATTCATTCATTTTGGAACACGTATTATTTAACTATAAAAAGTATAGTTTGATAAATTCACAACACTAATACATTTCCATAAAAGAATTCATACATATTACATACATTTTAGATAAACTATAATAGGTATAGTTTATGATACATCACTCAACACACTCGTATAAAAAGGGTACATTCATACAAGAAAGATTTATATTCACACACATTTCACGTAAACTTGTTAACCTATGTTGTGAGACTCTCTCTCTCCCCGTACGTCCGAGTGCGGGATATAATTCCTGGTAGTTATAATCAGAATCTCCTTGAGGGAGAACGTGATACTTGTATATAGATCTATATTGGGTTTGACACCCCACACCTTGCTGCTAGCTACAGTGGGACCTGCAGGTCTACTGGTGACAAATGTCATTTCATTTTTGCGACGCCTGAGAAACGTTGTGGCAGGTTCACATAGTCACAGTATGATTATAGCGACTCACCTAGGGAGTTAACAATTCATAAAGTTTACGAGATTTCATAAAACCGAAGTAGGTTTTAGGTTGATTAAAAATTTACTTTCCATATCATTTTAAACTCACGACATTTCTACTAAGTAATGATGATTTCTTATATATTTTGGTCTTCGGTTATAAGGCAACATTTTATGGATTTCAAGGAAACGCGGGATGGATTTCTACTAAGTAATGATGATTTATTACTAAGTAATGATGATTTCTTATATCATTTTAAACTTGAAGAAGAACTTTGGAACCTCAGAATGACAGGCACTGATCTTGAAACTTATACTACCCGTTTCAACGACCTAGCACTCCTCTGTCCAACAATGGTCACTCCAGAAGAGAAGAAGGTGGAACGATATCTCTGGGGGCTGTCATCCCAGATTCAAGATAGTGTATTGGCCTCGAAACCCACTACCTTTGAGAGTGCTAAGGAATTGGCACAACAACTCATAGATCACAGGGCTAGCCGTGGTACCGTGATAACCACCACCAACCGAACAAAAGGAGGGAACAACAAGAGGAAGTTCTGGGGCAATACAAAGAAACAACCAATTCAAGACCCCGCCGAAAAGCAACAGATTGTTGCTGTTCGTGCCGCCACTACTGCTGCCGCTCCAGCGCCACCGAAACAGTATATAGGAACTCTTCCAAAGTGCAACAAGTGTAACTACCACCATAACGGTGCTTGTCGAGAGTTACACTGCAATAATTGTAACAAAAAGGGGCACACTGCACGATTCTGTAGAGCGACTACCCAACCCGCCGCACAAGTCGCTACGACCGCCAACACCGGAGCAAGCCAAACCTGCTATGGATGTGGTGAAACGGGACACTTCAGGAGGAACTGCCCCAAGGCACGAGCCCCTAATGCTGGGGGTGTAGGGAGAGTCCTAACTTTAGGGCAGGGAGAATCAGTCAAGGATCCCTCTGTGGTTACTGGTACGTTCCTCCTCAATAACTCTTATGCATGCGTACTTTTCGATAGTGGGGTAGAAAGAAGTTTCATAAGTCACCAATTCAAACATATACTTAAGCAAAATTCTCAACCACTAGAAGATTCTTACATCGTAGAAATGGCAAATGGAAATGTTGAGCGCGCTAATGATATTTACATAGGGTGTACTCTCACTCTAGACAACCATTTGTTCAAAATTGACCTTATGCCGGTCACCATAAAAAGCTTCGATATAATCATTGGTATGGATTGGTTAAGCCTTCATCGTGCTGACATTCTATGTTACGAAAGGGCCGTCCGCCTCAATCTGCCGAATGGCAACGTTCTCACCGTTTATGGCAATAAACCTAGTACGAACCTATAAATCATCTCTTGTGTTAAAAACCAAAAGTACCTCCGAAAGCAATACCATGCTTTCTTAGCCCACATCGTAGACAAGAAACAGGAGGTGAAGGACATCAAAGAAATTCTAGAAGTATGCAACTTCCCTGATGTTTTCCCAGACGATCTGCTAGGTGTACCACTCGCACGACAAGTCGAATTTCGGATCGACTTAATCCCAGGAGCTACCCCCGTCGCCAGGGCTCCATATCGCTTAGCACCGGCAGAAATGCAAGAACTATCCAGCCAGTTGAATGAACTATTGAGCAAAGGGTTCATCAGGCCAAGCTTCTCGCCCTGGGGAGCACCAGTCTTATTTGTAAAGAAGAAGGATGGGTCTTTTCGCATGTGCATAGACTATCAAGAACTAAACAAACTCACTATCAAGAACCGTTATCCCCTACCCCGAATCGATGACCTCTTCGACCAGCTCCAAGGAGCCAGCTACTTTTCAAAAATCGACTTGAGGTCGGGCTATCATTAACTACGAGTTCAGGAAGAGGATATCCCCAAGACGGCATTCAGAACTCGTTATGGACACTATGAGTTTGTAGTGATGCCATTCGGGTTAACTAACACGCCTGCGGTGTTCATGGATTTGATGAATCGAGTGTGTCGACCCTTCTTGGATAAATTCATCATCGTATTCATCGATGATATCTTGGTCTATTCGAGGAGCGATGAAGAGCACAGACAACACCTACGACTAGTTCTGGAGATTTTAAGAACCGAGAAGCTTTACGCCAAATTCTCAAAGTGTGAATTTTGGCTCCGTGAAGCAGGATTCCTTGGCCACGTAGTAAGCAAGGAAGGAATACATGTAGACCCCTCAAAGATCAAAGCAATCGAAGATTGGTCAACACCTACAACGCCAACAGAAATCCGACAGTTTTTGGGACTCGCAGGCTACTATCGAAGATTCATACAAAACTTCTCCAAGATCGCTAAGCCTCTGACCACCTTGACTCAGAAAGGTGTAGTGTTCGAATGGGAAGATAAACAAGAAGCCGCCTTCCAGACACTAAAGCAAGCCCTATGCAGCGCACCAGTCTTGTCTCTTCCAGAAGGAACCGATGATTTTGTGGTGTATTGCGATGCTTCGAATCAAGGCCTCGGCTGTGTGCTCATGCAAAGGGGAAAAGTCATTGCTTATGCATCAAGGAAACTGAAGACACATGAAGTTAATTATACAACCCACGACCTTGAACTGGGAGCGGTGGTGTTCGCCCTGAAGATCTTGAGGCACTACCTCTACGGCACCAAGTGCACCATCTTCACTGATCACAAAAGTCTTCAGCACATTCTCAATCAGAAAGAACTTAACATGCGCCAAAGAAGATGGGTGGAATTACTGAATGACTACGAATGTGAAATTCGCTACCACCCGGGCAAGGCCAATGTAGTAGCCGATGCCTTAAGCAGGAAAGAATACACGGGTTGCCGAGTAAAATCCCTAGCCATGACCATCCACTCCCAACTGGCCACCCAGATCAAGGATGCCCAATTAGAAGCCTTGAAACCAGAAAACGTGGCAAGCGAAGCACTAAGGGGGATGGATAAGAACTTGGAAGTCAAAGGGGATGGAACTCGTTATCTCATGAATCGAATCTGGACACCGAAGTTCGGTGGGTACCGAGACGTTGTAATGAACGAGGCCCACAAGACTCGATACTCCATTCACCCTGGGTCAGATAAGATGTATCTCGACCTCAAAAGGTTATACTGGTGGCCAAACATGAAGGCTGAAATTGCTACTTATGTGAGCAAGTGCCTCACTTGCGCCAAGGTCAAGGTGGAATATCAGAAGCCATCAGGACTACTTCAACAACCGGATATACCCGAGTGGAAGTGGGAGCGAATAACCATGGACTTCATAACCAAACTGCCTAAGACATCAAGTGGGATGGATACCATATGGGTGGTTGTGGACAGATTGACCAAGTCCGCGCACTTCCTGCCATAAAAGGAAACAGACAAGATGGAGAAGTTAACCAGGTCATACATTAAAGAGAGAGAACCATCCAGACAGAAGTCTCTGGGAACCAGGCTAGACATGAGTACGGCCTACCATCCACAAACTGACGGACAAAGCGAGAGAACCATCCAGACATTGGAAGACATGCTGAGAGCCTGTGTGATAGATTTTGGTAAGGCATGGGATACCCATCTACCGCTTATCGAATTCTCTTATAATAATAGCTATCACACTAGCATTGGAGTCGCTCCATTCGAAGCTCTCTACGGTCGCAAGTGTAGATCACCACTGTGTTGGACCGAAGTTGGAGATACTCAGCTAGCCAGAGGGCAAGTCCCTGATAGCACCCTTACTGGGTCTGAAATCATAAGGGAAACCACAGAAAAGATCATTCAAATTCGGGAAAGACTAAAAGCGTCTCGTGATCGACAAAAGAGTTACGCGGATAAGCGACGCAAACCTTTAGAATTCCAGGTCGGAGACCGGGTACTACTAAAAGTTTCCCCCTGGAAGGGGATGATACGTTTCGGTAAACGAGGGAAACTAAACCCAAGGTACATCGGTCCATTCGAAATCCTTGCTAGGATTGGTCCTGTGGCGTACAAACTCCGACTACCACAAGAACTTAGTAATGTACACCCTACCTTCCACATATCCAACTTAAAGAAGTGTCTGTCTGACGAGACACTCGTAATACCACTCGAAGAAATCGAAGTTAATGAAAATCTCCACTTTGTGGAGGAACCCGTCGAGATAATGGATCGAGAGATCAAGAGAACAAAACAAATTCGCATTCCCATAGTGAAGGTTCGTTGGAACGCGAAACAAGGGCCTGAGTTTACCTGGGAACGTGAAGATCAAATGAAGCAAAAGTATCCACATCTTTTCCCAAACCTTTGAAGTTCCCAGCCGAATTTAAATTTCGGGACGAAATTCCCTCTAACGGGGGGATGATGTGACAATCATCAATCTTGAGTTAAGTCAAGTCATCAGGTCAAGCCGGTCAACTCGATTAAACCTTGTGTATTAGGGTTTGTGTTATGTTCGTACTGTATAACTTGCTATATTAATGGGAAAACATCACTTGAGAAAAGTCTCGTGTTAAAAATTTCCTAAGCCCTAGTGCTAATCAATGAACTAAACTGATAAAACCCATGTTGCATACTCATTGGGAGTGTGTGGGATCCTTAACCGTGACTTAACGGGGCTCAAGAGACTTGCATTGCGGAGCCAAACACTCACAAATGCCACACTTGAAATCTCTCTCAAATATCTCTCTGTATGAGAAATCTCTCCAAGAATGTCAAATCTCTCCCAAATCTCTCCAAGTATGCGAAATCTCTCTCAAATATCTCTTTGTATGAGAAATCTCTCCAAGAATGTCAAATCTCTCCCGAATCTCTCCAAGTATGAGAAATCTCTCCCAAATCTCCCTCAAATAGTTCCCGTAACTTTTTAGAATCATTCGGGTCATTCCGGCCCTTAACCGGGTCAAAAACGGCTTAAAACGGGGCGAAAACGAGAAAAATAGGCTTTAGGAACCGAAACCAAGAAGAGAGGCTTCTTAGGCGAGGACCGAGCCTCTGTTGGCTGTGGCATGCGAGGACCGAGCCTCTGTTGGCTAAAGAATGCGAGGACCGAGCCTCTGTTGGCTAAATGCACGCGAGGACCGAGCCTCGGTTCTCTGTCGCCTCATCTGCTCCCTTCTTCTCGCTCTGTCTCTACCCGCCTCTCTGTCTCTTCCCTACTCTCGGTCTCTACTCCGCCCCTCTGTCTCTTCGCGCCCTCTGTTCTCTCCTCCCCCCTCTCGGTTCCTTCCCTCTCTCTTCTTCCCTCTCGGTTTCTACCCTCCCTCCTCTCGGTTTCAGCATCAGAAGGCTGAACCTCGGCCAGACTTCGGGAATTTGTCACTTTTAGCCCATTTTTGATATTTTTAACATTTTAAGCCCGTTTTTCGTGATTTTAAAGCGGGATTTTCTCCAGAAATTATATTTTAACATAATAAACTCTAAATATTCATAATTTAAACATATTTTTATGAAAATCATTATCTAAATAATAAAGATCTAATGGGGGATTTATTTAAGGTGGAGTGTTGACTTTGCCTTAACTTATGACACAAGCAACCACCCCACACCCATTCTATGACCAGCCATACCTCCCCACCTTACCTATGTCACTTCAATGTCCCCTTACACTCAAATTTCACTCACTCCCACGTTTTTTTTGAGCTGGAACAAACAACCACACTCCTCATTTTCTCTCATTTCTCTCATTCCACTAAGTAACAAACACCACTTTTCTCTCAAACTTTTTCTACACAAATTTTCGAGATTCAAGGCTGATTTCAAGTGTTCTTCCACTCTTAGTAAGTAAAAATTCATCCTCCCTATTATTATTTCACTTCCTTCTACTCAAATCTTTGATTGCTTACACAAACTCCATAACCATAATGTTAGATTTTCGAAAACCTTCAAGGCATCTCCAAGTGTTCTTGAATTAAACACTTCCATTCTTCAACAATCATCTACTGAAATCACTTAAGGTGAGTTCATACCCCTACATTTTCATGTTTTCTCAAGTTTTCATGGGGGGGGGGGGGGGGGGAATACAAGTTAAAACACCAAGAACATAACTAAATTTTTCTAACAGCCTTCATCAGAAAAGTTCAACTCCATTCACGGACTGTTTTGGGCATCTTAAACATTTTTATTTTCAAAACTGTACAAGGTGAAAATAGTTCATGTTTGTAGCTTTAAAATGACTACTTGCACATCTCCATACGATTTTTCTACAATTTATGGTGATTTTTACAAAACTGCCTATCATTTCAAACAACAATCCGGACCAGTCTGTGATTATGGACTTTTTCACACAAGTTGA
The DNA here is from genome assembly GCF_052625555.1 of Lactuca saligna. Classification (NCBI taxonomy): domain Eukaryota; kingdom Viridiplantae; phylum Streptophyta; class Magnoliopsida; order Asterales; family Asteraceae; genus Lactuca; species Lactuca saligna. Next base: position 106,386,939 of record NC_136424.1, read on the forward strand.
AGGTCATTAAAAAATCGTGATAAAAATTATGAGTAAACTAGACACATTTTGTGAACTCTCAGAATTTACGGATCTAGTTTTCGACTTCGTATGATTTTTCCAAAACAGGGCAGAATGGCTAAAGTTAGCCAACAGCATGTAAATATCATAACACTTTGTATTATGTTGAGCAAAGTGTATAATCATAAGTTCTAATATTTGAATGTGTTTCCTTGTTAGTTTATCATTATGAACTGAAACTAAGTCATTCATACTAAATATTATTCATTCATTTTGGAACACGTATTATTTAACTATAAAAAGTATAGTTTGATAAATTCACAACACTAATACATTTCCATAAAAGAATTCATACATATTACATACATTTTAGATAAACTATAATAGGTATAGTTTGTGATACATCACTCAACACACTCGTATAAAAAGGGTACATTCATACAAGAAAGATTTATATTCACACACATTTCACGTAAACTTGTTAACCTATGTTGTGAGACTCTCTCTCTCCCCGTACGTCCGAGTGCGGGATATAATTCCTGGTAGTTATAATCAGAATCTCCTTGAGGGAGAACGTGATACTTGTATATAGATCTATATTGGGTTTGACACCCCACACCTTGCTGCTAGCTACAGTGGGACCTGCAGGTCTACGGGTGACAAATGTCATTTCATTTTTGCGACGCCTGAGAAACGTTGTGGCAGGTTCACATAGTCACAGTATGATTATAGCGACTCACCTAGGGAGTTAACAATTCATAAAGTTTACGGGATTTCATAAAACCGAAGTAGGTTTTAGGTTGATTAAAAATTTACTTTCCATATCATTTTAAACTCACGACATTTCTACTAAGTAATGATGATTTCTTATACATTTTGGTCTTCGGTTATAAGGCAACATTTTACGGATTTCAAGGAAAATATCGGATTTTTCTGAGACAAACGCGACATTTACATGTGAAAGACTTCTACTAAGATTATTAATAAAAGCTTATGAACTCACCAACCTTTGTGTTGACACTTTTCAAACAACTTGTATTCTCAGGAAAACACTAAACAGGTAATCAAGTGCTTTTGAGGATGGGACGTTAAGGCGTCAAACTTTTCATATTTTGACAACATATTGTAATTGATTTTGAAACATGTAATTCATACAAGTGATGTAACTTTTTCAATTATATATATGTTGGTTGTGTTTGCTTAAATTACTATTGAAATTGTGGTTATGATACTATACATGAAGTCCTCCACCCCCAGATGTTTCCGCCATCCTTGGTTTGGGGGTGTGACAAATTTGAAGAAGAAATAAATGCTGAATTGGATCATGCTTACGATCCAAATTACCCTCCACTCACAAAATGGTCACGAGATCATCCAAAAACTCAAGTGATTGGTGAATCATATGAGGGAGTTCTTACACGCTCTCAACTGAAAGCGAAACAAACTGCTTTATTCTCTCAAGTATAATTTTGTATGTTTAATTTGTTTGTTTCCAACATTGAGTCGAAAACAGTTAATTCTGCACTTGATCACTCTCATTAGATACAGGAAATGCAAGACGAGCTAAATGAGTTTGAGTGAAACTGAGTCTGGAGACTGATTCCCACACCAAAGGATGCATCTGTGGTTGGTCTAAAATGGGTATTCCAAAATAAGATGGACAAATAAGGAAATGTAATACGCAACAAGGAAAGGCTACTGGTTAAGGGATATTTTCAGGAAGAAGGGATGGATTATGAAGAAACCTTTGCTCATGTAGCAAGGTTAGAATCAATTTGGATCTTTCTGGCATACACTGCTCACAAGAATTTCGAAGTTTTTCAAATGGACGTCAAGTGTGCGTTCTTGAATGGAGATCTAGAAGAGACCATGTACGTTGAGCAACCACCTAGATTTGTGAATGAGAAGTATCCTAATCATTGCTATATTCTGGAAAATGCTGTTTACGGTCTAAAGCAAGCTTTGAGACCGTGGTATGAAACACTAACTCGCTTTCTAAATATGTCTAAATTCAAAGAAGGTTCGGTTGAGCCAACCTTCTTTCGCAAGAAAGAGTGTGAACACCTAATGATTATCTAAATTTATGTCGATGACATCATCTTCGGCTCTACGAATCCAAGCTTAAAAGTTGAATTTCAAACGTTGATGGAGACTAAGTTTGAGATGAGCTCAATGGGTCCGATTAACTTTTTCCTTGGACTAAACATAAGACAAGGACCAAAAGGCATATTCATTAATCAGGAGGCTTACATGAAGACTCTACTGGTGAAGTTTGGTATGATAGGAGTAATGGGTTTTGGTCATAAGAACATCCTATGTGCTCATACAAACCCTAATGCTTGGATCTAGGTTTCTCTATTGTACATGCAATTTATCCAAGACTATAAACCCTAGATCTAGCATATGATAATCAATATAACATATAATTAGGGTTTAGATCATACCTTGATTGTTATGTAGTAATAACAATCCCAAATCCTTCTTGTAATGACTTTAGAAAGCTTAGAGTCACAAATGTCACTCCTCTAATGGTTCACAAACACCAAGAGCAAGAGGATGAAGAGGAGAAGAGAAGGAGGCTACCCAAAACGTGTGGAAACCCTATAAGGAAGCTTGTTCACGTTTTTGAGGCATAAGGGTTCTATATATAGTGAGGCTATTAGGGTTATCTAACAAGGAAACCCTAATTTGGATGCTTAAGCCCTAAGCAACCCATGGAATCCTTTCCTTAAAGGCCTTGGACGATTTCTAATGGGTTTCCCCATAGAATTCGTCCACCTTATAATATAAGGCAATCCATAGCCCAATTTGCAATTATCTTATAATTACAATTCCAGTCGCTTAAGTTTAATTAATCTCTTTTAGTCACGAACTTAATTATTATTAATTCTTGACTAATATTAATTAAACAATATGGTTTATCCTTTAATATATTATTCCCATAATATATTAATAGATCATATTTAATCATTTCTCTACATAATTCATCCAATCAAGTTGCTTTGGTGAAGGCAACCCAAAAGGACCATGCACCACCGGGTCAAGTACATACCAAAATAGTTATCGACTTAGACACTAATCCAACAAGGAGATTCTAAAGTAAAGGTTCCAATGGCGTTCGGAACGAAGCTAACACCATCTCTGGAGAAACCAACTTGCTGATATGACCCCTATCATCAAATGATAGGGTCTCTAATGTATCTAACAGGTAGTAGACCATATATTATGTTTTCTGTCAATTATTATGCCAGGTTCCAAGCTAATCCATGAGAACCTTATATGATGGTTGTGAAAAATATCTTCAGGTATTTGAAGCAAACCTTGTCTCTCCGTCTTTGGTACCCTGCAAAATCTGGCTTCTTTGTTCAAGCATTCTCTGATGCCGATCTTGGAGGATTTGGTCTAGACCGAAAGAGCACAACTAGCGGGTGTCAATTCCTTGATGGAAAACTCGTTAGCTGGCAATCCAAGAAACAAACGTGCATGTATCTTTCTACGGCCGAAGCTGAATACATCGTCGTAGCGTCTTGCACTTCACAGGTCATATGGATACGAAGTCAACTTAGAGACTATGGCCTAAACGTGAAGAAAATTTTCTTCTATTGTTACTCATAAAGCGTTATTCAGATATGTCACAACCCAATGCTACACTAAAACACGAAACATATAGCACTGAGATACCATTTCATCAAGGATCACATAGAAGATAGTAACGTTGAAATCCACTTTGTTCGATCTGCTGATCAATTAGCTGACATTTTCACGAAAGCCTTACCTGAAGCAAGTTTTAATAAAATACTCCAAGGCTTGGGAATGATGGAAGTTGAATCAGTACCAAAACCACTATCGCCTCATTAAAATTGGGCAAGCGAAATAGAGCGAACGCTCGATCTATTTCGGTTCTAGATTTTTCAGGAACCAAAATGAATCGAACGCTCGATCCATTTCGCTCCATTACTTCTAAGGTGAAATTTCAGTTGTATATTTTTTACACTATGTATATCTTTTCTCAATTAATTTTATGTTTTTATTTCTTTTCATTAAATCCAAAATATATTTTCTTTTCTGTTTTTATTTCTTTTCAGAAAAATTCATAAAATCCAAAAATATTTTCTTTTCTGTTTTTATTTCTTTTCAGAAAATTCATAAAATCCAAAAATATTTTCTTTTCTATTTTCATTTCTTTTCAGAAAAATCATAAAATCCAAAAATATTTTATTTTCTGTTTTTATTTCTTTTCTTGTGCTTAGTTTTATTTTTAACTTCCTTACACTAAAAGGCTGATGGACAACTTCACATGATGGAGCTGGAGCAGGTATAACTTTCTTTCTTTGCACTAGCTAGGTGTCCTTACAAGCATGTTGTTGTATGTTGTCTAAAGCCTCAAAGACTTAAAGTGAAGCCTTAGTCATTCGATATATACAAATCGATTCTTCCCAATCAGGTAGATAAAATCACTTAAGTCACAAGCTACCTTATTCTTCTCATATTGAGTCAAGAGTTATCTGCTTGGTCACTTTCGCATAGCAGAGGTACTTTCAGTTCTTTAACCACCTCAACACTTTTCTCCATCATATTTCATTTCATGAATGTAGCCCTTGAGACTCTCAAAATTTACCACTGAGGTTTACGGTTACACAACATCTGCGTTAATTATCTTAGTTTTGTTTCACCACGTGCTAAGTGAAACCCAAAATCCAACACCTATAATGAATTGACGGTGAACAATCAAACGTTCTAGATTTCACTCAAGTATTAACGAAACCACTTTAGTGGGAGGTACCAAGAAATCTCTTTTTATTTTCAGCGATCTTTATGAAATTGTCTAACACCAAGACCTTTCTACCCAAAAGATCCAATTTATTTTTGTTTTTGAGATTTCTACAATATCACCAAGTCACTGAAAAATGTTCAAACCTACTTGTTTTATAGGCTACATCAGTCTCACAAGTACTTCATCCAACTTTCGGTCTTATATCAAGCTCCATAGTCTGATTGAAGAGAAAGCCACCCTAATAGCCTTATACTAAAAAGATGCCTTTCAATGCTTCTTAATAAGCATTTGATCATATTTTAACGGGAAACTACACAGACACTTCTAAGTCTCTCTTGACTTTGAAGGAAGAGATTCGTGTCCGGGATCTATTGTTCCATGTCTTAATTGACATCGCTTATATCCCACAAATAATTCGTTTTATTTCTTTTTCTTTGGCACACTCTTGCACGAAGATCTTTAAGATTTTCCACAGTTCTTGATCGTGGTACTAATGGCTATTTCTCAGATGTACAATTTCGGTTTAATATGTTGTGATGGTACACTATGTTGGGAGCGAAGGCTATTCAATACATGTGAAGCGAAAAGGTGAGTCAACATTTCAACGGGAATTTGAACAGTTTCAAAATTAAAGAGGCGATGAAAGGATCAGGTTGAAAAGGGTGCGTGAATTCGAAACGACTACCTAAGATCACGCCACCTGACACACTTTTGGGGGAAACAGTTGTCAAATTGCGCTTTTTCAGGCGTCGCTTCAGAGGATCGAGCAGTCATCACTCTGGAGTTTTCTCTCTCATGGTAATTGTATAAAGGGCTCTCTCACATTGCTTTTTCTTCTTTAGCACTTCCAAAATCCTCTCGAGCATTCACCGATGATCTCTCTCTTCTTACTGTTCATCTTCTTCTACAAGCTTCATCAATGGCAGACTCATCATCCGCTCAAGAACAAAGCGCACAGTCCTCGGTGCTCACTATCAAGCCTAATCAAAACCTAATCATCGAACTCTCACCTTTTCAGTACGCTCATTACATGCTTTAGATGGTCGAATGCCTCAAATATTCACCACTTGTGATTTCCCTAACCAAGGTGGAGTCTGTCCCGATGTCTCTCCTTTCTCAAGTTTATTCAATGGTGTCATACGATAAAGCCAAGGAGAGGATCTTCTTTGAGATTTTCAATCAAAAGACTTCGATTTCAAAGGTCCGGTTTTCTTCAACGACTCCATGACGAACCACAATTCGATCACCATGACTCAGCTTTTCACCATGTTTTACGTTATAGGGTACACTGATCTTCTTTCTACTGTGACCAAATTCAAGAATTCATACCTTCCTCCATAATGGAATGGTTTATATACCCTACTCTTCAAGGGCTTATCAGAAAGGGTTGTTGGGCCAGATGGGGCAAGCAAATAATTTGTGACCATTCTCTATGGTCTCTACTATGGAATCAACATGGACTATGGGTCTATTCTTTGGATTCAACTGGTACAAAGCCTAAATTCAGCATCTCATCATTTTGAAATCTCATGTGGCAGGTTTTGGACCATTATTACTCAATGGGTAATGGAGAAGTTTCACATTCCTATAATGGCAGACTCTTTACTGTCCTCAATTGCCACATTTCACATGACGAAAATCATAGTAGCCGACCCAACCAAGTATCTATTCATTGGTTCAATCCCTGAGTCAATGTATCAATGTGTTTATAGGGAAAGCAAGGTTATTCAGGAATACAAGAAGCTTCCTCCTACGGGACTGAGGCAGCTAACCCGTAAAATGCAAAGATCACTGGATGTTGCTGATAAACCAGTGAAACGAGGAAAGAAGGTTGATCAACGAAAAGGCGAGAAGGAAGGACCATCGTCTAAAGCTGCTATGCCTAAAAAGCGAAAGTCAGAAGAAGCATCTACTTCTACTCCTAAGAAGCGAAGGATCAAGAAGAAGGCGCACAAGCCAAAGGTTAAAACTTCAAATGATTTAGACTATGTTCTTTCTGACCATCTACCCGAACAAGAGTCAAGCAATAGTGAAGATTCTCAAGATGAGGGTTCGCTCCGAGGAGCTTTGCCTCCACCTTCACTAGCTCATCAGATTAACCGAAACTCACCTCCTTCCTCTCCTACTCACTCTATTCCTATCACAATTGCTCCATGCCCTTCTCCAATCTCCTCTCCAACTGCAACTTCTATATAATTACTAACCCCCTTATTCACTGAAATTACCACCACCACCACAACTACAACCGAACCTCAGCTTTGTGTCAACGTATCGATATGGGGGCAACTACTTCAGGAACCGACACACCCATTACCTCTAAACCTCTATCTCCACCTATCTCAAATGAATCTGACACCGTTCTCGGTGGAGAGGATGTTGGGTTTGATTCCTTCTACTACAGCCCTTACAGAGCTTAGACCGATGATGATGATGATGCTCTTGTAACGAAACGACATTTCAAGGATCTTAACGAGAAGCTTGACAAGCTGATTTCCTCTTCCTCTTCCATTCCAAGAGAGACTTACTCAGAGACTGCTTTCAAATCTATGTTGGCAACTTTTTTCAAGGAACATGACTCCTCTATTTCCAAACCTGCCAAAGCCATTGAAGCTTTCACCTCCTCTTACCAGAAGGCAACCATTGCTGTTGAAGAATCAACAAAAGAATGCAAGTAAGTGACCGAAAACGTCAAAAAACTAGTTCTGATGCTAATCTCTTTCTAAATTCTCTTCAGGTATCTGCTCAAAAGAACGCTGAAATTGTTAATGCCACTGTTGTGAATCTCACCAACTCGCTTTAAGCTAAGAAGAAGCATTTTGAAGAAGTACACCAAAGCATCAAGTCTGACAACACCGAGCTTCAAACATCAATCCATGCCCATCTTAATAAACTCCAGGCTGATCTTTCCATGGAATATAAAGTCATGGATGATCTCGCCCTAAAACCCACAAAGAGTAAGACTTAGACCTTGAAGCTCGTTCAGGCGACCAAGGAAATTGATGCCCTCAAGTCTGAGAGAGCAGTTATCAAAAGTTGTGTTGGTGATGTGCACTCTCTTTTATCCAATATCCTAGTGGCACATGATTTGGTTCTTACTCTCACCCTCCGAAGGCACTTAAACATGTTCTTGAGAGAATGCATTCGTAAAAAATAATAAAGGAAGAAGAGGATGATCTAGTGAGTGGTCGTTGACATTAGCCTAATGAATTCTTTTTGTGTTCTTCAAGAATTTGGACTTCAAATTTTATTTCAAACATTTCCACGTACACATGTCCTGCAACATAAATAGACAACAAAGAATCAAAGATCAAACATAAAAATATACAATTCTTTAAAATCAATTCAATTTTCATGAACCGGAAGCAGAAATAAATCCTTTTTTGAGTTCAAATATGATTTTAGATATTGACATAACGGAAAAAAAAAAAAAAAAGAGAAAAAAAAACATTTTTATAATTATAATTTCATATAAGAGAAAACAAAAAAGAGAATAGGGAGTAAAAGAGTATAGGTCAAGAAAGAAACAATCCCAACCAACCCCTTACATGTGGTAAAAGAAAAAAGAAAATAAGAGGGAGAAGATGATCAGGGAGGTTGGAATGTAAACAATGAACAGAGGTTCATGGGATGATAAGGCTGCTACTATGATCAAATCCAAACGTCTTCAATGTCTGAATCGGAATATACATATTTTCTATTTAACCTCGTGTTTATTGCTATGTTAATTCCACCACATGGAAACAGATGAATGAAACACAAAATATTCAAATAAAGTACCAATGTGGATTTAACTTGTCATAAAAGAAAAATATACCAAAATTCAAATAGAAAAACAGAAAAGAAAAAGAAACTTGAAGGTCGTGGCCGGTGGAGGAGGGTGATGATCAAGTACGAGATGCAGTGTTGTTCTTCTTGAAATCATGTATAAATAAATTGGAACAGAATCATTTGATTCATATATGTTCATATTATTGTTTAGTTATTAAGAACAAAAGGATAATTCGACACTTACCTACTAGAACAGTAGAATATACTTATCAGAGGTAAGTATTCCAATGACTTTATAAACCTTTAATAATCTTTGCATAGTATTTGATTATAAATTTAAAGATTATGAATTTGGGATTTAGGAGTAAAGAATCAAGAATGCAATAGTATGTTTGGGCCCTTTTTTTTTATCAAACATCAACAACGAACTGAATTTTATATGCTAGCAAAATTTTGGAAAACAAATTTTATTCTTTTTATAATACACGGTGACAATTGACTCAAAAACAATTTTCATTCCTTTAACATTAGATACTTTCTTAAAAGAACTTCACATCACAAGAAAATGTAACATGAAAATTAAATGTTGAAATCAAATTCGACAAGAATAGAGAAGAAGAGTTGGTACCTTGTTGGAATCACGGACTTATACAACTAGTTGAATACTAAATAACAATGGATGTGATGTAGCGGTGCACCAGTGGCGGAGATAGATGGTCGGGAATGTGATGACTTTAAAGTAAAACAGTGAAGATGATAATAGTGATATATGGCTTGATCAGAAGAAGATAGTGGTCGGCTAGGTTTATCGTGGTGGTGCCGGTTTAAGAAGAGAAGAGAGAAGGATTGAGAGATAATTATGCATATATAGTTACCTAAAATGAGTGGAATCAGTGAAATGTAATTAACTTATTTATATATTAATTTACTTTAATACCCCTAAGTAGTTTTTTTTAAATGATTGGTCCAAATGAGTTACACAATAACACAATACTTGTGTGGTTACATATGATCTCTCTCTCTCTCTCTCTCTCTATATATATATATATATATATATATATATATATATATATATATATATATATATAATAAAAGAATAGGTTTCATCTCCTATTGATAAATATCATACAATTAGAACACCTCATTAATGTTATATATCCATTATCATGCCACTTGTTAACCTATTAATTATTCATTTCAAATTTCAAGTTTTAAATTTTTTTCACTCTAATTACATTAAACTAATAATTGATAATTGATTCTTTTATTTAAATTTCAAATTTTACATTTTTCCACTCTAAATATATTAAATTAATAACATTAGATTGAAAAATAAAATAAATTTAATACATATTATAAAATGATATAACTTCATGTATTTATTTAAATCAACGATTATAATTTTATATAACTAAAAAATTTCTCTTAAATAATAATTTATTTAAAATAATTAATTAATAATTTTGACTTTTTATAACCGTGGTTCTCACGGGTTATAAACTAGTATATATATATATATATATATATATATATATATATATATATATATATATATATATATATATATATATATATATATATATATATATAAACCCAAATATTGAAAAATACAACAAAACTAAATAGTATATAATAGACATTTATAAGACGGCATTGCAAGAATGTTAGATATACTAACATTAGAATGTTGGATATCCTAACATAGTAAAATCCCAAGAATATTGAATTTAAGTTTATCATTTATGGTATAAACTACTAAACTAGTATTAAATTGGATCTCGTGTTTGTTGTACAAGACTTTTATGTATGCAATACAGAAGAACTTTGGGTTGTAATGTACTTTACTAATTTAACTTTCATTTTACCTAATATAATTATGACATAACTCCATAACTAAAATATAAATTCTGCCGGCGAGCTGTCACTAGAAAACGTCCATCGGAAAATGTTTCACTATATAATTTTGTCAAAAAATGGATCATTGAATACTCTATTAGGAATCTTGTCACTAAAAAGTATTTGCTATAAATGTGTTACTAAACCCATATGGCAGCAATCTACAACAGATATTTCTATTGGAAATCTTTTTAAAAAAATTGTTTGTGATTTTAGTGTTATCATGTCATTTTATATAATCAGAATTAACATGTAGACTAAATGACTTTATAATTTGTATTTTAATATATGTCTAAGTTTGTGTGGGGTGCACGCATGTATAATATCAAGTTAATAGCCGGTTCAACCACAAGTCGGGGTCCGGGGGCAGCGCCCCTAGGTCCGAGATTTCCAAAGGGGTAGCGTCCCTAGTGGGGTCCAAGGGGCAGCCTGGTTGGGGTCCCGTTTGCTTCCAAATGCATTCTTGAGGATGATTATGGTAAAACTAACGAAACTCGTTATTTTGGTAACCCTAAATCCTAATTAAAATCTAGATTACCCTAACTTGTTTCCAAAGCAACTCATAACCTCCAAACCCTAATGAAACCCTAATCTCGTTTATTATATAAACGGTTCTTCCTTCTCAGAAAAAGGACACAAAATTTAGCTCTTGTTTTCTTCAAACTTTCACAGAATCTTACTAGCAATTTGGCTTATATACGATTTCTGTGTCTAGTATCGTAAGTGTCCACTTGAATTATCTTATATTGAATTTCTTGCAACCCATGCATAGGATAGAAATATCAGTTCGGAAAGTATTTTCACAATCTAAGTTGGTATCCAAATCTCCACCACAAACTCTAAATTTCTAACAAAAATTTCCACTACTAGAAAACATGGCATTTTCCTACGGAAAATAGCTACGAGAATTTTCCGTAGCTAATTAGCTACGGAATCACTACGGATTAGCTACAAAATGGGATGCCGTAGTTTAGTAACGGAATAGCTACGAATGCGAGTCCGTAGCTATTCTGTAGCTAATTAGCTACGAAATAGCTACATATGTAAATCCATAGCTAGTTAGCTACGAAATGGCTACGGAATACCTACGGATACTAATTATCTACGAATTAGCTATGGAGTATGCTTTCCATTAGAATTCTATAGCTAATCTGTAGCTAAGTAGCTATGGATTAGCAACAGATTTTTCTTATTTTCAATTTTTCAAGCACCAAACGCCGTTTTTTTCGCTTTGTTTTTTTCACACCTCTACTATATATGATTATCTTTATTTTCACCAATTTCACTACAAGAAAAAGACCCTTTTACGACGTGCAAACCACGACACTCAGTGATTTATGTTACGCAAAGGAGAGTGACATTAAAAGAGTGTCGTCTATTCAAAAAATTTAAGGATTTAGGTCACACATTATTGCGTGCCCTTAAATAGTGTCTCATGTAAAAAATTAAAAACACGGAGGGCACTCGTGCATCCTCTGTGAATGTCGTTTTATATTTTTTTTAAGAAACGCGCGTCTCTAAGAGGGAAAATGAAATCCCTAAATTTTTTAAACACCCGCCTTCTTCTCCTACATTCATTTCCATATGACTCTCATATCTACCCTACATCGTCTCTACCTCTCACCCACATCCACTGCCTCACAAAATTTTCACAAGCTAACGATTCCAGAGCCTACTAGCGATTGGGGATTATGTTCACATCTGCTCTACTTCCCATCGTCCATCTACTTCTGCCCTAGATTCGACGATTGAAGAGTAGAAATATGTGTAGGGTTATATTTTATTTTAAGCTTCCACTTCTCCTGTTTTTGTGGTGATCGACCGGTGGTGAAACGATTCAGCGCCAAAAAAAGAAGCGGCTCTCCATTCTCTTCTCGATTGGGATTTCTAAGGATTTACATCGGTATCTCAAACAACTTCAACTCTTTTCACAGATTTCTTCCCATCTGATTTTATGATTTTAGATTTCTTATTGGCGACTCATTTCCTCTCCCGTCGAGTTCGAAATTTTCACTCAAGGAAGTAATGGCAGCGGAAGATGATGAAGGGCCTTCAATGGTGCTTTGTTTATTACACTATAGTAGCGAAGATGACGGTGTTGTTGATAGCCCTAAACAATAGTTATCTTAAAAGAAATTATCAAAGAGAAAGGTACGTATCAGTTCTAGAGTTCTTATATAAAATTAGATCATCTGTACCCTTCTTATATAAAATTAATGAAATCGATTTTAAAAGCGAGCCATAATATCGATTTTGAAATCGAGCCTATTTCGGTAATATTCATGTTTGGAAGAACAAAGTGATTCGCTAAATTTGTTTTTCAGTTCGTATTGATCGCTAATTTTGTCCCAATCGCTTCCAATCCGATGTTCCAGATCAGTTTTATATTCGAATTGGTAACTAGTATGGTAAGATTTTTCTTGATGTTGTACTTGATTGTGAGTGTATTTGATAATATCGATTGTTGAATTGGGACCTTATGGTTCTTCATTGTTGTTCTATTATCAATTGCTGATCTGTTTTCCATATGAAAACTAAATCTATTAACAATGGAGTTGTGAATCAATTTGACTATCAAAACATGATTCTTTAACATGCTTGTTAGATGTTTCTTGAAATGTTTGAATACAATTGTTCAATTTCTAATGAAAGCTTACCGTCATTCTTTCTCTTCTAATTTCTGATTTTATTTTTCTGAATAGCAGTAACATCAATCGAGATTAGTGGAAATTGGTTTTTATTTTTTATAGTTGATACTTGAGAAAACCTATGTTTTTTTTATTTTTTTTTTTATTTTGTGAAAATTAATTCCAGGTGAAAACAGAAAATGGTATGTTGTGTTAGAAAATGACAATCATACCCCTTGTCATAGTAGTCTGATATCATTATTTTCATTCTCACCTTCACTCCAATGGCCATTATTAGAAGAAATCAATGAGCTCCTTGCCAGCTGCTGCTGCTGGAAGTTGGTCTAATAATGAGATGAAAGATGATTTTTGCCAACCATCCTTGAAGGATTTGCAGCATAAAGTTTCTCTTGGTCATGCCATACACTGTTATATAGTTCATGGTTTTGCATAAAGTGAAAACTTTTGCTTCTAGGACATCCAAATGTACAATGTGATTTTTCATAACATCAGGTACAAATGTAGATTTTTCATAACATCAGTGAAAATCTTAATCAATTGAATGTGTGTTTCATAACATCAGGTACAGATGTACAATGTGATGTTTTTATTCAATTACATGGTAATCTTATTCCGGAAGGCCATAAAGTTCTTATCTTTTCCCAGAGTTGCATAATCCTTGATAGGTTTGTTTCAATGCCTAATGTTGAACAGAAAAAATGATGGCATACTTGGAGAAATGGAAGTAAAAAATAAATGAGGGCATAATTTAAATTTTTTTTGGACTTAATAGGGAAAGCCTAATTTTCCTTACTTTCCCTATTAGATCCCTCTTTCTAAATTAAGTCAAAAAGAAACATGCATATATAGCTAACCAAATAAAGTCTTGTCCCCACTAAGTCCATTAAGTAAAAAAGAAACAAATTCTAATTAGTTACTTATGATCATCTCATTATTAGATAAACATGATACCTGGCTTTCAGTTAAAGTTAAATTAACCATTTTATTGATATTTGTTATCTTAGAGATTCATCTCTTGAAGCTCACATAAAGTTTTTAGAATCTCTTTGTATTGCTGGTATTAGTCACCATAGTTTTCTGTTCTCCAAGATTGCTCCAGTTCCAGTCATACAACATTTTGAACTGAGAAGGTGAGACCCTTAACAGCTTTCAAGGGCATTATGGGGCTTCTAGATTCAAGGGCATTAAGGGATTTTCTAATATGTGCCCTAGGGCACATATAAGAAAATCTAATTATGGAAACGAATTGTATTCGAACTAAACTTATTAATTCTCTAGACTTCCTTCTGGGAAGGATGAATTTATCGGTGCTCAAATATTGTGACCTAATTAGTTATTCTAATCACATGGATATCTTCATTTTGACGATGAAATTAAGAGATACATGGATTTGGGAATTTTTAACCTAATTGATACTTGATAGGACTTAGGAGTATCAACTATTATATGCTAACGATTATAAATTTATGAGTATTTTGTTTCTTGGCTAAAGCTAACTAAATTGGCTATGTTTCTTGTTCTTTTTCTTAACCAAAGTTTATCAACTTCGTGAATATTATTCTGACTTGTTTTGATATTTATTTTTGATATTTTGTTCTTAATGTTGGTTCTAACTTATATATATATATATATATATATATATATATATATATATATATATATATATATATATATATATATTAAACAGTTACAAGGGACCTGAATAGGGGTTTTCTGAATTTGTAGTGATGGTTGCAGACACTGAAGATTTTGAAATGATTTCCCATATTCCATTCCTTAATAAATATAAGGTATGTTTCTCAAAAGAAGAATTGGGGAGCGCATGTGGAGTTAAAAAACCGGTGCTTTGATGTTCGTTGACCAGCATTGAAAGAAGTCAACTAAGATCCCAAATCCAGCAACTCAAGGTTTACTTTATTATCTTCTCATAATCTTTAGTCTAATTACATACTATCAGATCAATGTTTTTTCTGCAATTGCTTCTTTTACATTGTCTTCTACAAGTTACTGTTCTGCTACTGTTTAGCATGATACAACCAAGGATTGTATTATGTTGACGATTATTCGTGTTCTTCCCCCTGTTGTTCCTAGCAGTCAAGTGAAAGCAAACTCCTCAACATGGGAGGCATCGGGTGAGACATTAAACAACATTCACCATGAAGCAATGGCTATTGACTTTGTACTTGTATTAACCATCCAGGTTGGTAGTTGTCATTAAAACGATGATGTTTATTATTGTGGTAAAATGTTTTGGTTTAACTTTACTGAATTATTATTATTCAGGTTATGTTGACTGACTTTGGGGTAGCAAAGCAATTTGATGAAAGCACAAGGTTAAATTCCAGGTGTGGGACATTAGAATATATGACACCTGAAATTGTACAACGGAGGGGCCATGATAAGGCCACTGATTGGTGGAGTGTTGGAATTTTAATGTATGAAATGCTTACTGGAAAGGTTGGTGTGCTGTTACCCTTAATTACTTTTAATAAATCACTATTAAATTCCCCATACTTTTAGCGTGAGGGTAATAATGTAATTTTGTTCGACATTGTATCTTTGCACCCTTCGTTTAGAGGTGGAAACAAACAGAAGATTAAGGAGAAGATAGTGAAGGACAAGATAAAGCTTCCAGGATTCTTGTCAAGTGAAGCACATTCGCTTTTGAAAGGGGTAATGTTGTAATTTGTAATACTATATGCGTGTGTTATAGTTGTTGGTTAATATTATATGCATGGGAATACAACAATTTTTGTTTTGTGCTTTTTACCTGATGGAGAGGTATAACCGTTCATGCTATTTTAATACATGATGAAACAGAAACACTACAAGTTTTTCAATTAATTTTTAATATATATATATATATATATATATATATATATATATATATATATATATATATATATATATATATATATATATATATATATATATGGTAGGGGTTGATAGCTTTCTCTTAGCTTGGTTGAATGATAAGATGGTGGTTATTGGGATCCATGTGATCAGAATTTCCCTGGTGCTCCAACATTTTTGCCAGGTAAAACCATCTGGCCAGACCTCTGCATTGCCTCCTACAAGGTCTGTTACTTGTTATTATGATTTACGATTATGAGGGTATTTAGGTCATTTACTCAGAATTTTGCGTTTTCAACTTTACAGGTAGATCACACTTGCTTGGCTAAACGTTATTCTGTATGCTTTCAAACTTGTCTTCTTCCTGAATTCTTTTTCTTTGTAAGTTTAACCTTATTCTTTTCTTCAATTAAGTGTTGTCTGGAGAGTGTTGTATGAACAACAATAAATCAACATTTTTTCCTTCTTTTTCTTGTATGAACAATACATAATCATAGTTTGACTTAATTAGTTGCTTATTTTGTTTATTAGTTGCTTGTTTTCTAGCTTATTATAGTCACTGATTGGTTTCTTGTTATGCGTAAATCTTAACAGCTATCATGGCAACCTTCAACAGTAGTTTTGGACCAGCACCTTCTTGCAAAAGATATCGTGTACGTGTTCTTATGCTGCTATTGTGGATTCGGGAACATCCTTGCTTACTGGTCCAACTGTATGTATCTCACGTGAAGCTTCTGTTAGAATTATTAATCTTAGAGATTTCAAGTTTTTCATATTTCTTGTATCTAAGTAGTTTGTAAATTTCCGTTACAACTTTTATTGATTTGTTTTATCTTTCCATGGAACGATTATTTGTATGACATTATATTTTGTGCAATGGATTGTATTTTTGTATATGATATTTTATTTAGTAAGAGACATTAAATGAAAATTTAATTTGAAAATTAATAAATCTATAAATAATTTTTTTTAAACATATAAAATTACGATACGCAAAATGTCTGTCATCTTCATTTATGACATGGCCTTTCTTGACAGGTGCTTCCTTGATACGCAATGCGTGTCATAAACATGCGCGTCGTAAGGTTACGACACGCAAATGCGTGTCGTCTTCCTTTATGACAGGGTCTTCCTTGATACGCATTGTGCGTCGCAAATGGGTATCGTAAATGCGCGTCGTCTCTCTTTATGACAGGGCCTTCCTTGACGCGCATTTGCGCGTTGTCTGAGCATTTTTACGACGCGCAATGAGCGTCGTAAAAGGCTGTTTTTCTGGTAGTGTTTGTAGCTATTAATATCATTCATAAAGTTGTGTGCCCCTTCGAGATCAAGTACTCTTTTCACAGTTTAACATTGTAATGCATATACTTTTCACCAACTTTTAATGGATTATGTTTGTATATGTATATTTATATACATGAGTGAGTTATGGTATATGTGTACGAGTATATGTGTATGTATATGTGTTTGTGAGATGCATGTGAACATATTCATAAGCATTATAGTGTTAAACCACCAAACGAGTAATGGATCTCGTATGTACACACAACTTTATGATTGATACTAATAGCAAAAAGTTGGTGAAATTATAGATAATCATGTATAATAGAGATGTGAAAAAAACAGAGCGAAAAAACGAAGATTGGTGCGCGAAAAATCAAAAATAAGAAAAATCTGTAGAAATCCCTAGCTACAGATTAACTACAGATTTTTCTTATTTTTGATTATTTCGGGCACCATACGTCGTTTTTTTCACTCCGTTTTTTTCACACCTCTACTATACATTATTATCTTTATTTTCACCAACTTACAACTATTAATATCATCACCATCATCACCATCAACATCAACATCAACATCACCATCATTACCATCATCATCGTCATAATCGTCATCACCACCACCATCATCATCACCATCAACATCATCATCACCATCCTCAGCATCATCAACATCATCATCACCATCATCACCATCACCACCACCATCACCACCAACACCATCATCTCCATCATCACCATCATCATCACCATCACCATCATCACCATCACCATCACCACCATCATCACCATCATCACCATCGCCATCACCATCACCAACACCAACACCATCACCGTCACCATCACCATCACCATCACCATCACCATCACCATCACCATCACCATCTCTATCACCATGACCATCACCATCATCATCATCATCACCATCATTATCGCTATCATCATCATCATCACCATCACCATCATAATCATCATCATCATCACCATCACCATCATCATCACCATCATCATCATCATCACCATCACCATCACCATCACCATCACCATCACCATCACCATCACCATCACCATCACCATCACCATCACTATCACCATCACCATCACCATCACCATCACCATCACCATCACCATCACCATCACCATCACAATCACCACCATCACCATCACAATCACAATCACCAGCATCACCATCACCATCACCATCACCATCACCACATCATCACTATCATCATCATCATCATCATCACCATCATCATCATCATCATCACCACCATCATCATCATTACCATCACCATCACCATCACCAATACCATCACCATCACCATCACCACCATCATCAGCATCATCATCACCATCACCATCTCCATCTGTTGGATTAGTGTCTAAGTCCATAACTATTTTGGTATGTACTTGACCCGATGGTGCATGGTCCTTTTGGGTTACCTTCACCAAAGCAACTTGATTAGAGAAATAAATAAAGAGAGAAAGGTTATTATGATTTATTAATATGTTATAAGAATAATATATTAAAGGAGAAATCATATTTGTTTAATTAATATTGGTCAATAATTAATTAGGAATTAATTTTGTGATCAAGTGTAATTAATTAAACTAGAGGGGCTGATTTGTAATTATGTGATAGTTACAAAATAAGGTAAGGATTATCTTAAATATAGGGTGAACGAATTTGAGGTGATAAGGCCTTAGAATTCGACTATGATAAGGATTCAAGGATTATCTTATGGGTTGCTTTGTGGATAAGCAACTAGATAAGGATAATGACTGAAACCCTATCTCTACACCTATATAAAGACCCTAAGGCTCATGAATTCGTCTAAGCCTTCCCAAGAAGTCCTAAGGACGAATTCTAACCTCTTTCCTCTCTCTTTATACCTTCTCCATTTGCTCTTGGTGTTTGTAATCCATTAGAGGAGTGACACTTGTGACTCTAAGCATTCCAAAGTCAATTCAAGGAGGAATTGGGATTGTTATTGCTATATAACAATCAAGGTATGTTCTTAAACCCATTCATATGTTAATATCGATTTCATATACTAGAATTAGGGTTTGATGTCTTGGATTCAAAGCATGTACAATAGAGAAACCTAGATCCAAGCATTAGGGTTTGTATGAGCACATAGGATGTTTTATGACCAAAACCCATCAGTGGTATCAGAGCCTAGGATGGTTTCAATTGTATTGATGCATTGTATATCTAAAAAAATCGATTTGTTGGTGTTGTAGAGGCTGGACTCGCCGAGTCCATAGCTGAACTCGCCGAGTCCAGGGTGACTCGACGAGTCCAGGCTTGACTCGACGAGTCAACTCGTCAGATAGTGCTTATCTCGGGATTTCTTGCTGTTTTTGCATATGGATAGTTACCTTATCATGTTAGATCAAGATTAATCCGATTATATGATATATTTAACTATATTTTTGATCTAAATGAAGATATTTATCAATTAATAAGATAATTGTTTCCTTATAAGATAATTGATTAATTATTTTGAGTAAATTGATAAATTGTTTTGCAAGAAATCATTAAATAAATCAAATATGGATAATTATGTGATTAAATGTTAATTTAAAATTATTTGTTATTTGATCCTTGTTGTTATGAAAAGTTTCATATTTTCCCCTTTAGGTTTTATAGTTTAAATTTGAACCCAAAAGTTTTGAAGTTTTGAAATTTAAATAGTTAAAACCCTAATGTTTTGAAAAAGGTTTCAAAACTTGCCCTCAAGTTTTGGAATTTAAAAGTTGATTAAGAGTTTAATTAGGAATGTTAAATTCTAAAACCCTAGTAATGTTTTGAAAAGTTCAATTTACACCCTTATGGTTTCTTTAATTAATTAAGGTGTATAATAAAAAGAGATTTATTAAATCCATAAAAGTTTAGGTTAACCATTTAATTGAATTAAAAGTGTAATTGTTAAAGTTAACCTCATAGTATTTTAAAAGTATAAAATACACCCTATACTATATATATAACATTAAAAGTCTAACATTATATATATATATATATATATATATATATATATATATATATATATATATATATATATATATATATATATATGTATGAGTAAAAGAAAGTCTTACCGTTAGTAGGCCTCATTCACGAAGCTGGTCTATAAGGGGTGTTTAAGGAAATTGCCTATAAAATGGCGATTGAATGGGTATCCACTCTTACCCACCGCACTCTTGACTAGTGGAGGGTCGTTAGCCGAACGGGTAGGATAGGACGAAACCTTCCATTATAAGTATAATGAAATACAAAGTAACTAAATGTTTTTCTAATTCCCAATATTACTTACTTTGGCAAAGTGAATTGATGCAATTCCATGAAATTACACTTTGTGCCCTTGCGAAGACGTTAGTGGAGCGTGTGTGGTTTACCGGCACACTAAATGGTTCTAAGCAAAGGTTGCAAAGGGTGACTCAATGTTTGTCATAGTTCGGTGGAGCGTGTGTGGTTTACCGGCACATCGAATAGGTGACTGTAACATGTGAGGGCACCATGTAGTTTGCATGGTTATTCACACCCGCTTTGTGATCCTCGGCATCCCAGTCACAAACTAGAGGGGCATATCGAGATTTAAACATGCCATTGAAAGTTCAATGAATCTCAAAGGATCTAGGAGTTTTCATAGAATTAAAACTTAAATTTCTTTTTCATTTTTCATGGTGGAAATTAGTGAATCGTCATTCACTTACCTTCAAATATTCTGCAACTAGATTACGGCATCCCTTTTCTAGGTTGTAGCATATTGTGTTGGGTCCTAGCCTTGGTATCTCATTTGGGTGATTTACTAAGGACTCAATCGATCAACTAACTTGAATTTCTTTTCTCCCGTTTTATAGATGTCAAAGTTCGACAACTATGGTCTTCCCAAATCCCGTGGAACAAGCATTCCACATGAAGATGGTAAGCCCGTGTGTGCCCGCGTTCTAGGAATGAAATCACACATCGATAGGTTGATAATGTTGGGTGTGTAATTCTCGGATAAGTTGGCTGTGAACTGGGTTCTGCAGTCACTTCCTGAATCATATAATGAGTTCAAAAGAAAGTATTATATGATGGATCATGACGACAACCTCATTGACGTAATATACATGCTCATTGCTGCTGAATCAGAAATGATTTGGCGAAGCAATGGAGCATACTTGTTGGGAAAGTTAACCGACCATGCTTCCGAGGATGTTCTAGGAGAACCGACCTGCGCTTGCTGCCAAGAGAAAGGGTGTTGGATAGAAGTCTGCCCCAAGAGTTTGAAAATTCCAAAGATGAGAGAGTCAAAGAGTATGACTGCGCTTCAGGTAAAATCCACTATCTAACTCCGTTAAGTTCCTATTCATTGATTCTTATGATGTGATAAGATTGCATTTGAATGTTTTGCAGGATCGGTGAAAAGAAAGGAAGCTTGATAAGAGAGCAAGATGAATCTAATCACAAGAGATGGATCTCGATCGCATGGACTTAAAGATTGGATTTTAAGCTTAGATAGTTATGATAGAAATTTTCCTTTTACATAGTTTTCAATAGATTTTGCATTGTAAGGACAAATGTTTTTCCGCTGCTTTTATAAATAAAATAAATTTTGTTTCACTTATTTACTTCCTTGCAATGAAATCGTTATGAAAATTGATGTTTGCATATTTCTACAACGAATGGATATGATTCTTAGGTATGTTATTTATGGAAATGTCGAGAATTTACCAAATAGGGAGAGTTTCTCATCACCCAAGTTTCAATTGGATAGAAACTTGGAATCATGAAACTTGGTTGCACGATGAATGGGAAATTTCATATTTTGGAAATTAGAGTAATTCATTGACAAAGTGTCAAGTGAAGGACTAGGAGATCGAGTACACAAAGTTGTGTGTTGATCAAGTTCACCATAAGAGTAACAAAGATATTCGTCATGATTTACTAAAAGTTTAGTAAATATGATTATACTTGCAAGATTAAGTGTAATTCTGAATTGATTGAAAATGTTTAAATCAATAGCAAAACGAATAAGAAATGTCAAGTAGGCAGAAAGATAAAAGTTTCTCCATTCTAAGAAGAAGGGAGAGTAGCTTTTATGCTTTATGATAGATCTTAATGATTAAGAACCATATCTCAATTGATCCTCTAAGTGAGTCTTAGTACAATTGTATGAGGAATCAAGGATTGAAGAAATGGTTAAATCAAGAAGTCTATCATACTTCGTTCCAATAACAAGTCATAAAGTTAAGATTGTGACAATGAGTGAAAAGTATTAAAGGTTTATAACATTCATCAAATGTGGAAAGTTGTGATGTCTTGAATAAGACAAAGACCGACTAGGACCAATTTATGAAGTGTTTTGATAAAAACTACACTAACTCTTGAATATTTGTTTGTCAAGAATTGTTTATTGACAAGAGAATCTTATATGTCAATGAGTCAGTGGGAGTATTAATGGTCTTGAAAGGTTTCAAGAACAAATCAAATAAACCTTATCGATCATCACTAGCACACGAGTTGAGGTTTACAACCTATCGTGTTGACATTATTTTATTTATGTGCTATTCCAATTAAGTTAATTATGCATGTGAGTTCTTTGAGTTCTCATTTTGAATGCATAAAGGGCAAGGCACCTTGATCAATGAAAGGTACATTGATAGGAAAAAGGTGAGATGCTTAACTACTTGGAAGACGTGGTGGGCAGCTGTGCTATCATAAGACAAGAAATCAAGATTAAGAAAGTTCGGTCCATATGAGTTTGAATTTGTCGTAAACCTTGGTTTTAACAAATTCACATGGATAGGAACACATACATCGTTTAAATCTAAGTGTCATAAGGTTTCCTTCTTCA